>NC_061108.1:51858481-51880981 GCF_015104395.2 Macrobrachium nipponense | reverse complement strand
TATAGCAGCAACTGCCGGTACAAGAGTCAAATGATGGAATCGGCCTTAATAAAAGAGAAGCAGGTAATGAACATCTCAAAAGGGGCGTGGATTTCGGATGTCGTCGACCAAGTTTTTATTCAACCAACGCTTAAGAAGATTAAAGGAAGATTATCAGCGGGGGTGACCTAAATTGGCTTACTTGTGGACGAATCTCTTGGTATAAATACCACCTTTTCTGTAAACTTTTCTCATTCATATACCTGAAGAGAGAGACAGCAGTCTCTGAAATATAGTACTTTCCTCTCTATATTTTGGTGTTTTTATGGGCTCCTTTTATTAGATATATATACATATATATATATATATATATATATATATATATATATATATATATATATATATATATATAACTAACATTTATAGCAGCATATTGGCACAATTTTCAGTTCACTTACCTTACTGAGGTAGCAACCACAAACTGCTACATACATATTGCATGATTAGGCCAATATTAATAGAGAAGGTGGGCGATATGGGCTATAACACCCGGACACTGACAAATTATGACTTTACGTAATTTTTTTTGAATTACTAACACAATATGAAATATTAAGATACTTTCACTAATATAACACGTTCATATTCAGTAAATAGAAAGAAGGAAGCAGATAAAATATTAACAATAGCAAAGAAATAGACAAAAAATGATAGGAGAGAGAGAGAGAGAGAGAGAGAGAGAGAGAGAGAGAGAGAGAGAGAGAGAGAGGTAATTACGGAATGATTTTTTTCATTTTGTATTGTTTAGCGGTTTTGTTGACGGTGTGAGATTACAGCAACGAAAATGCGCTGTGAATTGAATAATCTTTTACGTGCCAATTGTGATTATTGTTAATGTAGAACGCCATGGTCATGAAAAGTTTTAATCCACAAACAATGTTAAGGCAATGGCACTTTTTAAACTAATATAACAGTCTATGCCATAGGATGAAGGATGACTCTACCCATACCTATGGAAGGAGGTATACCTCTGGTAGGAAGTGACTTGGAACACGTATACTACAAATGCCAGTTACTTATTCCGTAACCTACCATCTTCTGCAATTATTCACTCCTTTCTATTGTGATCATAGCAAGCTATTTTTATGTGAATGGATGTTGATCAGTGTTAATATTGCTTGATCACTGACTAGCTAGCATATAGTATACGCATTAAAACATATAGAGCCCTAAACAGCTATAAGGTTTTTTCTTCTTTTGTGTAAGCAGTTTGTGGTTACTACCTCAATAACATAAGTGAACTGAATTTTTTTTTTCACTGTTGGTGAAATGTTTTGTATCGATCTTGTGGACAGTCATGTCTGTTGATAAGATACGATTATAAATTGGAAATACTAATTCACGAATACTGACTTCCTAAGCCATTTTATTCTCATATTTACATATTTACTTCTCGTATTTCCTTTACTGCACATTTTACACTCAAACCCAGTATCGTCAGCAACAAAAACCTTTACGGTCACTTTCTTAATAATATTAGAGTATGAAGATTTTACTCTATGCTCTAGAAAAATATCTGCTTCCCACTCTTCCTCCCTCTTCCCATATGGCCTTCGGTGCGACATCTGTTGGGTCTTCCATTAGTTACTTGTTCACCTGATTCATAGTCAGCGGATTCGGGTTCACTCTCTGGATGGCTAAGGGATATGAGGGAACAGACTTCTGTGCACAACAGTACCTAGAAAGTGACTCGAACACCCGACAGTAACCATCAACGACTTCCAGTCGATGTTTTACACCACGTACAAATACGTCTTTCGAAAATCAACTAACATTGCCTCTTTTGTTCATTATTCTTCCAATCATCATCAAAATGTTGAATTCTCTGTTTTTTCTGCAATGTTCCTAAGGGCGGAGATTAAAACTATTTATGATATTACCTTGAAACTTAAATATCCAAGGACTTTTGTAGATGTAGCATGGAAAAGAGCTAGGAAAACATTATATTTAACTAATAACAAACTTGAATTTAGTAACCATAATATTCTCAAATTACATATGAGGTAAGGTTTTTAAAAATTCCTAGAATTTTAAAGCTTTTCATCATAAATGTTTTTTCAGTAATTTTAATGTCAAAAGCTTAGTAATAAAAAATTCTCTTAAAGATGTTTCTAGCTGCATATATGAAAGTGTGATAAGATAGATTACGGACAAACTGGCAAATCACTTTCACAACGAATCAAACAACACCAATATTCTGTGAGAACTGGCCGAATATCGAATGCATTATTCGTATGTATGAGAGCTTTAGATGATCCTATTAACTGGAATGAAGCGAGATCCTTCGTTCTGTGTAACGACAGTTAAAATGAATATCATTGAATCTTGTTTTATCAAGTCAAATAATGGAAGTGTTTTAAATTCAAGTCTTGGTTTGTTAAACTCGATGCCTCCATAATTTAAAAAGTTGTTGATAAATATAAGCAACAAAATTAATATATTTTGTATATCTTAGCTTCTGTATCTCTTGTGGTTAAGTTTATGGTTTTAGTTTGTGACCGCGAGATCCCGGATTATCCCTATCTTTTACCCTTTTGGCAATAATTAACAATCTGGTATTCTTGATCTTTTTGTTTGCACTGGTAATATTCCTTCCAACTGTATCTTATTTGTGCCTCGACGATGCGTGAATAAACACGGGAAAGCGCTTGGTACTGATCTTCTGCTTGTCATTTTCCTGTGGTATTTGCTTGTATAATGAAGTCACGTTCATCTACAGTGATTTTTTAAGCATATATATATATATATATATATATATATATATATATATATACATATATATATATATATATATATATATATATATATATATATATATATTATATATGTTAACCTTCTGCTTACTACAATAAACTCAAAAGATTCCTATATATAGACCTCGCTCACCTTATCCAACAGAAGTCCGTTAGGGAGGAGGGTGGGTGTTGGGGATTGGTGCGAAGGGGGGAGGGCCTTCTCCATTCTTCCCAACCACTTTCCAGAGCCTTTGCCTCCCTCCTTCTTCTTAGTCGACGCCCCACTTACTTCCTTCCCTCCCTCCTCCCCCCATCTTTCCCAGGAAGACCATATTTCAGGTCCCTTCTCTCCTCTTGCCCGACACGGAAACACCATTTCGCGACCCAAGAGCTTACCTAAGTTCTCTCATTGAGCGGGACGCAGCCTCACAATACCAAGGTAACAACAGCATCAACAACACCAACAGCAGCTTTACTTCCTTACACCTTCACCCAGCTTCTTCAGCTATCCCATAGAAAACCACTCCGAAAAATAATTTATTGAAATAAAGACTAATCAGGCGTTAATACATTATATTCAAAGATATGAACATAGTGTATAGACTCACTCGCAGCTCAATAGTGCCCAAAATATTTGAAGGCTATCAACTTACTCTTAAAGGTAATAACTCAAAGAAAAGGAAAAAACATAACATGTAGATTTTATATAAAATCTAAAATAATTAAATACATACAGTGTGAATCCACCTGAATGTGTTTAATGGAAGACTGGGAACAAAGTCAAATAAAAAAGATGGGGAAAAACTTGACTTCGATATCGCACCCATATTTAGGGTTACATACTAAAAAATAATAATAATAATAATAGCTTTGCTTTCTCGTATAATCTTTCAACAGTAAAGGGTAAAATAATATGAAAAATATATCCTTTAAATTATTGAAAACAAAATTAGACTTCTAAGGTTGTCAATTTCTGTGATGTCCTTTGAGTGCCGACTACCTGTTCTGACCGTACTGGATTTTAGCGGCCCTCTTTATTTCGTTTTTTTTTTAATACTTTGAGCTTTTTATAGTGTCCCAAACCTATGCTGAACGAGAGTGAGCAAGACCCTAAAATGGTTTTATATTCAAAGTTTTCATCGAATGGTTATCCCGTTACCAGAAGAATGAGTTAGGTGCTAGTGAATTATTCTCCATACAGACCTAGTAAAACTCTCATCTGATAAAGAAATGGTAAAACTCACCTTGAAAGTGAAGAGTTTCCTCTTGTTCAGTGTGAATCACCCCTAAAATCTACCTTAAACTGGCCTCTGCACATGCCCGACTTCCTGTTAAGTTCACCAAAATGAGCCAAAGTAAATAATGCAGCCGGCTGTGAAGCACTAAATAAGGGGGAAATCCTTTCGATAGCCTGTGTGCAAATGTGTGTTTGTGTTAACCGGAGAGCTCGAAAACCAAAAAGTTGGACAAAACTTGGTATTTATTTTAAAAGACCCCCCCCTTCCTTCCTCGTCCGTAATGCACAAGTCTGATGAGATTTGAAATCGATTACTTAACTATAAAGAAGGTCCCCTATCATTATTATATGGGCCAAGTTTCACTAAATTCAGCTCATCCGTTCTATAAATATCTTGGTAACACACATACTAATAGCTGGGTGGGAAATGCCTTCTGGTAACAAATGAATAAAAACAAATAAGTCATCAGAGTAAGAAAAATAGGCACTTTGGAACAGCTGCAGAAAATGTCATCAACGGTTAGATTACAGAATTGGAAATTTTTATGATTATTTAGGGGCTTCTTGAATTTAGAAGCATTTACATCCACAGCTACGGCCAGGAAGGCTTTTTCCCACAGCTATACAGTCAATGTACTGAAATTCCTGCGGTGCCAGCGGCATGTCAACGTGGAACCTCAGCAATGACCACTGGAAAATTGCTTTTGAAATAATGGCTACGGAATGTGATCAAACGGAATATCTAACAACGATGGTTTAAATCAAGATGAATAAAACGGCTTTAGAAAATCAAAACATCACCTCGAGCAATTTCAGTCTCTTAAAAAAAGATCGCTCCATGCTCCTTACATTAAGAAAGAAGAAAAGCATTCCAATACAGTTGCGGATGACATTGGCCATTGGCTGTACTTTAGTCAGTGCTGGTTCATGAGTTGTACTCGAATGACTTGGCTAAATCACTCCCTTTATATTCCACAGTAGCTTATCCTGCAAGTATATTAAAATGAGTTAACAGTTGATTTAGAATTAAAATAACTTTTGAAGCACTCCCAAGCCATGTCAAGAAATCGATTCACTGGATTCTGTTTACTGGCGTTACAAATCAATGTTATCGAAACCGGTGACTCGACATGAACATCAGTGTTCTTTAATATTTCCTTGATTATCTATGCGCTTCGCTACTATGGCGAAAATGTATGGATGTATATATCTATCGAATTACATGTTATGTAGACTTAACGTATGATTATAATGAAAAAAATATATAATACATATATATATGTGTGTGTGTGTGTGTTTTCCTTGGTTGAGCGGTGGCTCCGATTTAGAGCACAATAATGGCCTTTCCAGCAATGTCTTCCATTTCCTTTGTTCACTTCACGAAAGAAATATCTAGCATGTATGACCTGACAGATGTGCTAATACTACTGATTTCATCATGACTTGCACAATACCAGCATCCCAAAAGTTTTGCAAGAAAAATCAAAGGCACAAATAAAACATAAAAAAATTATCTTGCACACTTGTTTCATACCTTCAAATGAAACACTTTTGTAAAACAATTCTAAATTACGCCATGAAAAACAATCGAAAGTATTAGTACACAATAAGGTTTTCTTTCTGATAAATAAAACTAAGCTTGAGAAGGATGCTGGGTCAGTGTTAAAAAACAAGACTCGGTTAAAAAGCTCGCAATTCCTCTACAAAACATCAATACAATAAGGTGTACAAAAACGTAAAGTGTGAAAAAGAGAGAAACTTAAGAATTTAACTACAAATAAAGAAATGAATCTGTCCCAAAAAAATCCAAGAAAATACATTTACATGGGGTATAATTCGTAACTCGCCGACGGAGAGTCCACATGACCTTTACAATCTAAATGTGAAAATTAGCGGCAAGAACTGTAAGTAGCCACTTCGGAGAAAAGGACTCTCTCTCTCTCTCTCTCTCTCTCTCTCTCTCTCTCCGCTCTCTCTCTCTCTCTCTCTCTCTCTCTGCAGAACAGGAGCTAAAATATCAACTCTAGAAACGAGATAAAAGCAAACCGGGTCACAGTGAAAAGGAGTAACTGAAGATTATCAGACAAACTGATTTCTTAATTCCATCCTCTAACAAGAAGAGAGAGCGAACGGAACAACAACAAGATAAGAATGGGCCAGAGTCGTAGCCTTTTGTATATCATATTAATATTTTAAATGACAGATCAATTCAAGTTTAGGAGAGTTTATCAATAACGGAAATTATAACAATAAAGTAGTAGGTCCAATGACCTGAATTTGGAAAGGGCCGAACCAGAGAATATGTCATAATGTAGAATAGGTCTACGAACTAAGAATTAGGCAAAAAAGTACAAGAAAAAACAGTTATTGAGGGTCGGATAAAATCCCAGGTCAAATGGTTTTGATTCACTTCAAGATTTATTTGGGAAATAAAAGGCAACAAGGGTAGTCTGTTCGCAAGAATAATATGTTATATTTTCATTAGAGTGTAAGATAGGAGGAATGTTATATTTGCAAGTTCGAAATGTAATCTACAGACTAATAAATAACATCTGGACGAATGTACACTCAATTATACGAGTCATTCGACATAGACTTCCAGACTGCTTCATATTCAGAGAACATAATGAGGAAACGAAGTAGGTACTAAAACACTACAAACTTATGCCGCAGACTTTCCTCAAGGCAGACCTTCCAGCAGCAGCAAGGTGGACGATCTCTCTCTCTCTCTCTCTCTCTTACAAACCCGACTATCTCCTCGTCTTCCCTTTACGAAAAAAATACATTATTCATAAGAAAAAGACGAAGGTTCTAAATCAAAACTAAGGAATTCCAATGATGGCAGAAAGAATTAACGCTGAAGTTGGATTAGAAATAATGAACGAAATGAGTCTGAAGTTACACTGACTTGAAATGCCGAAAAGGAAGCCTTGAAAAACTAAAAGAAGGAGGAGAGAGGAGGAGTAGAGAGGAAGAAAGAAGATAGAGAGAGGAGAGAGAGAGAGAGAGAGAGAGAGAGAGAGAGAGAGAGGCTGACTTTGAGCAAAAGTTTGTGTGTGCGTGTGTGTGTGTGTGTGTGTGTCCCATGGGTGCAGTGACGACTCTACAGCTTGTTACCGCTGTCACCCAGGCACTGATTGCACAGCCACCATCCGGGTTTTTACACACTGCTACAGCGGACCTAAGCGCCACCGATCCACCTCAGGAGACTCGACGATCGACCGGGTATGCGTAAGGGTGAAAACAACTCGCATGTCCCTTTGAACTCAGAGTAGAGACACCAGTCGAATAACAATGCAGCACAGGTAGCTGGTCATCGTAACATAACCCTCGATTGGGGATTCCTTTCTCTTTCGGCTCTACGTGAAGTACACGCAAGGATCACATCCGCTTGACCAAGGACAAGAGACGCAATGTCCTACTGATGCCAGGAGTCATATATCACAGGTAGTGAGTCCTGCGAGCGAGTGAGTGGAAGGATGTCGCTAGGTGGCACTGGTGACTCCCTTGGGGGTCAGGTGAGATACACTTCCCCCAAAGCTCCCTTCCCCATCCTTATACCCCGGTATGCTCCGACAACACTCTCTCTCAAAGCTATAAATATAAAATGCTAGACTAGCGGATCTCTCTCTCTCTCTCTCTCTCTCTCTCTCTCTCTCTCTCTCTCTCTCTCTCTCTCTCTTTCCAAATAACTTTACAGACTGACCATATACAAATCTGATTATTTCTTTCTTTGTTTAATGTTCATGGACTTGATTCATTTTGTGTCTTGACTTCTACTATCTTTAGCTTCTACTGATATTTAGATTAAAAGGGCTGGAACACGTCAATGATATTGTATGAACATTGCGTGTTAGGTAAGGTACATGCAAAATTACAAGCGCATATGTTGCTGTTTACACACACACACACACACACTCACACACACACACACACATACACTAGTGTGCGCGCAACTGGAGAGGAGACAAAACCAAACTAACAAGAGAGCTCACACAGACCTCCTTCCTTAACTTACTGTAACTCTATTAATTTACATAGAATACACTATGATTTGGGAAGGTGAGTCACGTTCTCAGCCACGGTCAGGTCTGAGGATATCAGAATAGGGATAAAATATCTTCTCTCTCTCTCTCTCTCTCTCTCTCTACTCTCAAAGCTATAATATATATATATATAATATATATATATATATATTATAGTATATATATATATATATATCTTATTAATATATATATATATAATATATATATATATATATATATATATATATAATATATGTATGTATATGTATATTATAGCTTTGAGAGAGAGAGAAGATATTTTATTCCTATTCTGATATGCTCAGACCTGACCAGTGCCTGAAAACGTGACTCACCTTCCCAAATCATAGTGTATTCTATGTAAATTAATATATATATATATATATATATATATATATATATATATATATATATATATATATATATATACTATAGCATGCATCATTTTATGTCACTTGCATTTTCGTCTCATTCTTAAATTCTTGCTCAAAGTACAAGTAAAAGAGAAAAGCAAGAATGGTTGTTTATCAGTTCAAATTCAGGTGAGTAGGCTAGGACTGTTTTCCATCTTCGAAAATGAGCTCGAATTCATTTCGGTGCCTAATAAATCATAATCACTTCCTGGGTCTCTTTTGCAATAGAAACGACAGTTTAATGTCAAAATAATCAGTTTAGATTCGTCTCACTTGTCATAAAGTTCGCACCTTGTCCATCATTCTGAAACGTCTTCTCAGGTCATAGCTAGTACAATAGAATGCCATTAGGACACTCCTTTGGAATCACCTTGGGATTAGCTACCTAGCATTGGCGCAAATCGCGGCATCTTTGATAACAGCTGCGTCATCCCTTAATGACGTACTTCAGCCAAGACCAGGAAGCTGACCATCCCTCAAGTCTATTGTAAGAGTCCCTGTCCAATTCTTTACAATCACCTCTAACGTCCTCTAACTGACATTAAGTGCCTCATGCCTATCGGCTAACAGGCCACCTGCATTTAGTAAAAACATGTGGAAGGGGAGGCATATTCAATTTCACACTGCTCCTTCTTCTATTGAATCAATTCCCTTAGGGTCGCAATACCCTCATTAACACCTACGCTTTGGAGGCCATGCACTTTCGACCCATCTGCGGGTCATTCAAGATCTGACCTGACCCTTGCGTGGGAATATGACTTCCCGCCTCTTCCATCAAGAGGCAGTTATCACACAAGAAGTGCTCGTCCCGGACATTGGTACTGGGATAGCTAATCATGTGACTCCAAAAAACGATCTTTTGTGTGTAGAATATTTGAATGTACAGTCTCTCCTTAGTAAGATATGTGAAATTGAATTAATGCTCCTAAATAGAAATATTGATATATTATGTTTAACTGAGACTTGGTTAACCCCTAATGTTGTCGATTCACTCGTTGAATTTCCTAATTATACAATATTTAGATGTGACAAAGGAAGAGGTGGAGGTTGTTGTATTTATGTGAAAAATAATCTTTCTGTTAACATTTGTAATCTTAAGGTTCAAAGAGTAGATGGGGTAGAAGAGGTTTGGCTCTCTGTACAATCTCGTAAGATACCTTCTGTTATCATTGGTTGCTTGTATAGACATCCGCATGCTTCAAATGATACTTTTAACTATATTTTTGGAATGTCTGAGAGAGGTTTCTTTAAAGAATAAATCGATTTATGTAGTAGGTGATCTAAATGATGATTTGATGGTAGGTTCAGCAAAGATGCATAATATCATAAGAGTCACCAAACTAAATCAAATGATTAATAAACCTACTAGAGTTAGCCCCATCTCATCCACACTACTAGACGTTTTAATAACTAACAAGCAGGAAAGTGTTATTAACATGGAGGTAAACCCAAGTATTGTAGCTGATCATGAACACATTTCATTTATCATAGATATTAAGAAGCCAAAACGTAAACCAGTCACGGTAACCTCTAGGTGTTTAAAATATTATTCTGCAGATTTGTTGTGCAATACATTGCTAGACCAAAAACTAATTCTAGATACAATCATGCATACTGATGACACAGATATTCAAACAGGAATTTTCAATGAAGTTTATAATAGTGCTTTAGATAAATGTGCCCCAATAAACCACGAGGGAAATAAGGAGACCCAGTGCGCCTTGGATAGACGATGATCTCAAAAACAGAATGATTGAAAGGGACAAAATGCAAGAAAGGCTTAAACAAAATAGACAGGATGAAAATCTAAAACAATGGGGAGTTATAAGGAAATGAAAAAACTCACCAATTCTAAGATGCGTACTGCCAAAGCTTATTATAACAAAGACAAGATCAAGAAAAGTAAATCTCGTAAAGAAACATGGAAAATTATGAATAATATTGTATCTACTAAATCAAATAAAAGATTGAATACGACAACCCAAAAGCTAGAGCAGATCAATTTAACCAATACTTTGCTAATGTAGGAAAAATAACTTATGGTAAAACGCAGGAAATGCTACAAAAGTACGAAAATGAAGATGATAGAACCACTCAAACTAATATTGGTAATAATATAAGATTGTTTAGACCTCAACCAGTTACAGTAGAAACAATAATATTAACAGTTAAGAGCTTGAATAATAGTAATGCTTACGGGACGGATGGTATTCCTACCAGCTTTCTAAAAGATTCCCTTATAGTTATTGCATATTATATCACAGTTATTATAAATACATCGATTGTAACTGGAAATACCCTTCTATTTGGAAACAACCCCTCGTAAACCCTCTTCACAAGGAAGGAGACAAGGACGACCCTGGTAATTACAGACCTGTTTCTGTCCTTCCGGTGTTATCGAAGGTAATGGAAAAGATTGTGTGTAATCAGTTAATGGAACATCTAGAAAAAAATAATTTGATTTCTAACACTCAACATGGATTCCGTAAAGGTTTATCAACAGAAACAGCTTTGATGAAATTAACAGATGAAATTTATAAAAATATTGATAGAAAAAAAGTTTCCATATTAATTTTATGCGACCTATCAAAGGCATTCGATAGTGTTAACCATGATGAAATGTGTAAATCTCTTAAGGAACATCACATTGATACTTTTTGGTTTCGAGATTACGTGGGGGAGATAGGAGTCAGGTAGTTAGATTAGGAGACGTAAATTCTTGTATTGAAAAGGTTGAATTTGGGGTCCCACAGGGATCTGTCCTAGGCCCAATTCTTTTTTTAATCTACGTTAATGATATGATTAAATACATAGAAAACTGCCTGCTAATTCAATATGCTGATGACACCCAAGTTCTTTTGGCTGATCAATTAGAAAATCTAGATGCCTTGATTAAAAGGACTGAACTAATATTGCTCAAAATTAAGAAATATTTTCTAAGGAAAGGGCTATTATTAAATGCCACCAAAACGCAGTGCATGTTTGTGGGTAGCTCACAGTATATTAGCAAAATTCCAGATGACATTGTAATAAAATGCGATGGGGATAAAGTAAAGATAAGTCAACAGTGAAAAATCTAGGTCTACACATGGACAGGTATATGACATTCAGTACTCACATTGACGAGCTGAGTAGAAAAGTCAGTGGCATTCTAATGTATCTAAGTAGAGTAAAAGATTACTTTGATGATACTACTCGAGCCTTGATTGTGGAAAGCCTGGTCCTGAGTGTAATAAAACTACCTGGATATTAAGCTAATGGGGGAGTAACAAATTGATATGCCACATGGAAAAAGCTTCAAAAAATCCAAAACTTTGCAGGTAGAGTAGCCGTTATTGGGGTGAAAAAACACGATCACATCACCCCAACCCTCCAGCAATTAAAGTGGATAAAATTAAAAGAAAAGTGTATGTACGATGTTTGTGTTTTTGTTTTAAAAGTTTGAGAAAAGAATATCCCAACTGGCTATACACATTTCCTACAGTTGGTAATTGTAGGAATGCATTAACAAGACAGAATGAAAATCTATATGTAGACAGCTATCGAACAGATTTGGGTTCACGCTCGATGGCAATAAGGGGCCCAGCTTGCTGGAATAAACTACCTCTGGAATTAAGAAAATGTATAGATGTTAGTTCTGAGTTATTCAAAAGGAAACTTAAGCAATACTTCTTAAATTTTACTTGAATGTATATATATCCTAAAATTTTACAATCCAATTATTGTGAATTTTATGTAAATAATTTATATTGTAATGTAGCAGAATAACCATTTTATAATGGAATAAAGGTTTTTGACTTTGACTTTGACTTTTGCACCTAGCTACTCAACCCAACATAATTTTTCTCTCATTTGCAACGCTCTTTTATTGTAGACAAAGTAGACACGAGATACTATCAAAATACTGTTTCTACCAGCACTACTTGAGGATTAAAAAGGTCTGTGTGGAAGATATGACCAATACCAACTGACCACCTTAAACATCCAAGATGGCGACCACACTGATGGGGATATCAGCATCCCTGGTTGCCCTAAAAAGTCAGTTAGTTAGGAAGCCTGGTCACGATACCCTACGTTTGTAGGTCTCTCAGGACCTAGTTGTCTATAATGAGTTGAGAGAGACTCAAGAGGCACAGCATTGCACTCAATGGGTTTGGTGCATTATATTCAGGCTTAAGCAAAAGTCTACAAGTCCTGCCTGGACTTATACTTAGATGAGCATTCCACTATACCTTATTCCAAATCACTCACTAAGGCCTTGTGTGACCAGTCTACTCCAGTCGCGACCTACCTTCTCCATTTATTCGTAGCATGAAGACATAAGTTGCTTGACAATGAATTCCACTGACTTATCAGGTGAAGTGCTGAGAGCTGTCTTTTCGAATAGCTATCAGTGTCTGTAAATCAGTCCCTATTCCTAAAACCTCCATCCCATTCCCAGATCCTCAATCCATTTTGAATTTTGTCTCCCTATTATATTCCAGTGAACAGTGACCTGTTATTTTAGTGACATAAATATTTGCATTACTAGTGAAGTGCTATAGTCATATTTTGATCAGTGATTTGTTACATTTCTTGGCAAGCATATTCGAGTAAATCTCCGTTTGAAATCACGGTGCAAATTACGTAACTTTGATTTTGCACTTACCACTAGTAGAATAAATTCTTGCAAACTCTCAACTTCAGTCATTCCAACTTTGACTGTCTTGCAGATTTACCATTAGTCCTGTTGTGTCCATCTGTGTATCAAGCAACCGTGTTTTTAAACCATATGCCAAGTGCATAAATTCCTCAGAGCAGTGTTTCTTAAAGTGTGGTCCGCAGACCCTTAGGGGTCCATGGAATGTTCCAAGGGGTCTGCAGGATAATTTGGCCATCAGTATCAGAAAAAATTTATGCCAAAAAATGGCTCAAAAACATTTGTGGCCAAAACGTCCTAAATTCCTATTTTTGTACAACTAAATCCCCTTGACTTCTGACAATGGTGCTCGTCAGATTAGGATGGGTGCAATTTAACAACTTTGTAGAAGGCAGTGGTATTTATGATAAGGCAACAATGTATTGACTGAGGCTGAACCTCAGCAGATTGGAGCCAGATATTCCAAGATTAATGAATCAGCAAAATCAGAACCATTCGTCGCATTAAGTACAGTTCAAGATAAGATGTGAGGAGGAAGCGTTGCAGTCTAGTTCACTAAAATTTCTGTGCAAAATTGCAAAATTAATAATGTTGTGAAAGTTATTTTAAGTCAAATGTAAACATTTATGTTGAAGATAAGCCATTAATAAATAATTCAGTAGCAATTTTAGTACTATATATTATACCCTGAAAACACTTTTAAATACAAGAGGGAAATTATCATAATAAGGGGTCAGCTACATGAGTAATTTTGATAAAAGGGGTCCGCTGCACAAGAATGTTAGAGTACTCAGTCGTATTTTATTTGCTAATGAGAGTTCAGGTATCTAGCTCTAATGTGGTAAATTCTAGGATTAGTAAGTGCAATAACCAGGTATTTGGAACACCTAGTGACATCAAATTGGTGCCAAGACCCAGGAACAAAACAAAATATCGCTCTGGTATATGGTTTATACAGGTGGTTTAAGGGATTTTTGATAGGAGAGTGACCACATAGTTATTTCTGCATCGTATTATGAATTGTTTAGTTGAGTAACTTAGAGAAAATGGCTCAGGTCAATGTTCTAGAATTTTTAGCAGCTCCTTCCATCCAAAACTTACAGGATTCCAATCTGATTAAGGCACAGTGGACTGCTTTAGCAGTAGCATGTGGAGCTATTGTGTCTAGCAATATGATAAAGGCACAAATCAGATGCATTGCATTGTAAGCATTAATGGAATCCACTAGAATAAGTGATGAAGAAGAGTTAGAATTAGCACAAGAGTTGTTGAATGTAGATCAGGTAATTTTTATAAATAAGGAAGAGCAAAACAAGAGAGAAAAGTGATGCAGAGGTAGAGCTTACACACCGAAATAAAACAACACTTAGTTGAGCTGAAATTGCAGGCAGAAAAAGAGAGAAAGGACAGAGAGAAAAGAGAAAGAAAAGAAAGAACAGCAGAAGAACAAAAACAGAGAGAGCCAGGAATCAGGCAAATTATGAACAGGAGATGGAATTAATAAAAGATTGCTCCACATTACCTGTAACACTGTCTTACCGTATCCAAGGTAGTTAAGAGCCTGTATTTGATGTGGTAAGTGTACAGAAGTTAATTCCCAAGTTTACAGAAGTAGCTCCAGATGAGGTCTTTCATCACTTTGAAAAAGTGGCTTCAGGTATGGGGTGGACAGAAGATAAATGGTTGGTCTTATCAACTGATCAATGTAAAGATTACAAGGTACTCAAACACAATGCGCTACAAGTTTACCAGATGACCCATGAATATTATAATGAAATATTCAGATCTGTGAGAAAGGATAAGAAGACGACTTTCTTGGATTATGTCTACAAAGTGAGAATATGTTTCAAACGATGGTTGGAAGCTGCTAAAGTTAAATCTATAGACGAACTTGAGGAGCTGGTAGTACTAGAGCAATTTCTCACAGGATTTCCTTAACACATACAAGCATATCTGAAAGAGAGAGAGAGAGAGAGAGAGAGAGAGAGAGAGAGAGAGAGAGAGAGAGAGAGAGAGAGATTAAGAAACCGTGAGCTGAAAATAGGGTTATTGTATTTTTGTTGACTGCACACTGCTGCTGACATATTTTCTTATATTCCTTTATGATGCATAATCCTGACAGGTATCTGGAATAGAAATTATAGTCGGCAAGTGCCATTGAAGGTAAAAAGGGAATAGAATAGGTAAGTCATTAATACCTGAGAGAAGAAAGGGATAAATGGATGTAGACCTACCTGAAGGATTGGTAAAAGGTCAGGTTAGGTAGAAACTGGGTAAAGGGTGCAGGTGGTAAGACAAGTAGGAAACACTCCCTAGGGATTTACTACTTTTCCAACTTTCAAAATTTCTTCGTTATTTGAGTGGAAGAAAAGAGAAAATAAACACTAAGGATTGACGTTAGTGACAGAACTTTCCACAGGAGAAACGTTATGCGCCCCTCTTGGGTGTGAACGTCTAGACTGTGAAGTACACTCAAATAATTTAGCTTAAACAAGTTCAAAATGCTCTCTCTCGGTTAGGACTTACACGAATGAATACAGAATATCTTAAGCTAAAAATAAATGTGCCTGTGAAAGGTAACTCCAGACAACTTCTAGTCAAGGCAAATAACATGTCCATCTAAGTTACAGTCAACTGTATATATAACTAGTATCAAATTCATGTGACTTAATCTATACAATTAGGACTAATGGAAACATTCCTCAAATTAGAAATTATATTTACATCTTAGCTAATTATTATTCAGTTAATACAAAATCCATGAACAAATACATTTGTGCATGTGGTTGACTCATTCAGACTACCTTGGTCTGTCTATGCATGGAGGTTTTCTGTTAATGCTGAAACGTAGTGGTGTGCATCATGCAACAGCAATGTAAATTCAAGTAAAAGAAACTTTAGTTTAAAAAGAGAACACCAATCGACAGTCAGGGAACTAGATAATTCTTACAAGATACAAAGGGGACATGAAAGGTTTTAATAATAATAATAATAATAATAATATGCTTTATTTCGGCTCGGGGCCATATACATTGATTATACAAAATACAGACGGTAGCAAACACAATCTAGATACATGTGAACATGATAAAATAGAAAAAGAAAATGAATAATCGGCACTTATCCACAAAGTAGCTGAGGTAGCATAAAAGCTAATAATCATCATACTGGTAATAACAGTAATAATATTGGTGAGAAAAAAAAAAAATATGCATTGAGAGTAATAACAGATGGTGCATATATTATATAACTCAAATTTCAACTAGAGACCTTAGGTGGTTACAGTAGTCAGGTCCAGAGGGCTTAATACATAAATTAAATGTAAATAAAACTTTAACTTGATAGTAATCACAGTAATAATGAAAAATTAAAATATCAGCAATAAATGTAATAATGCCAAAAACTGCAGATGACATCTTGCCAATACAGAGATTAAGTCCTTTAGGGGACAAAGGCCTCATTTTCCCATCTTTCCCACAATTTTGATTTTCTTCTTGCTTCACTCCTTAGGATGCTTTGTATGAGCGAGTTGCTGCTGTTTCTCACTCGGGTTACCAGACTGGACATTGTTCGCCTAACAATGATTTTTAAATTGTCCAGGTGGTTTTCTATGAACATCTGTGTGGCGGAGTGGTAGCGGGGAGTGTTTGTGAGGCGCCTCAGAATGTCATTGTGCACAACAGTGATGCGTCGCATGGTCTCTCGGGTATAGTTCGTCCAGAGGGAACACCCGAGTTCCTGGATTGCCATCTCTTTAATAGGCATCAATCGTTGGTAAATGTGGAAACCTGACTCTTCAGGTATCTTTGATCACACGAGACCATACAAAACTTTCAACATTAACAATAGTAGGGCAAAAAAATCTGGCGTTAGCACTCTGCATGGCACTCAAGCAGAGCAAGTCATGTGACACAAAGTTAAGAGTGGACTACTGTAAGTCGTTCAATGAGTAATTTACTAGTAACAGAACAAGGTGCACAATGTCAAATGACAAGAAATGATAGGATTTACATTTTACAAAGAGTTAGAGAAAGGGAGTGATTTGGCACCCAATTGGGGGCACTATACCAGAACAGCACCAATGCCATGAGAACTTGGTGTTTCTCTCAAAATAACTGGATGTCATACGTCGTTTACCTCTTTGTGCCTCTCCAAGCTTCATGATTTGATGTTACCATAGGAATCAAGGAGCCAGAATCTGAGGAAAGCGTATGAGTGCCCCTTCTCCAGCTGCCGCGACAATTGAAGCAGGGGCACCGAAGCAGGGGGGTCACACCTTTGGGTGAGTTTCCGCTGTGATAATGGGAATCTATAAAAGGTTTGTATAAACTTTGGGTTGGCTCTCTGTCCGACACTGGTAGCAGAGCCAAGCTGGGTGCAGAGAGAGGGTCTGGGTTACGATCTACAGCAGGGAAATCCATGGGGTACTCTGGCTCTGTAACCAACACAGGACCAACCACAGAAATCAATTCTTGATTCAGGACTGGTACTGTCATCTCGGCAGGGCCGGTCTTGTAGTTCAACATAGTGTGTGTCTCAACATCCAGAATGGATGAAGCGTGGCACCTTTCAGTGCAAGCAAGTGGCACGTGTCATTGGCAGTGGGTTTGTGTCATGGCTGGGATATCCAGGAGGGAGATAGGGGAGTAGATCTGGCACTGGCATTGAGGCAGGGCCAGATACTATGGTTAGCTTGGTAAGAAGTTCAATGTCCGACTGGGACAGAGCAGAGAACTACCCAGGGCAAGCAGATGAACTGGCAGTGGATTAAAGGTACACTTGGGATCTCCAGAAGTGAGTTAGGCAGGCACTAAGTAATGGCCAGTTTCAGGGTTGAAGCTTGATACAGGCTCATCTACCTCAACAGATGAGGCCTGGCACTATCCAGTCCATTCAAGTGGCACTGGCAGTATTCCTGAGACCTTGTGGTCATAGCTGGTTCTGGTGACACCTAAATTAGTAAGAGTGAGTGTCATCAGGATATGAGGTATCTTTTAAATGGAAACACGGTTGTAGCGTTCAGTTTTGGGCCTCTAAGGGACCTTATCTTCCCAACTCTGGTGGGAATTTTTAGAGGGTGCCACAGCCATGAAAGGCATCTGGGAGAGTTTGGCACTGGATGGCACTCTCATGTCACTGATTTCAAGAGGAAAATGTTTCTCTTTGGTTCTGCAAGGTGTTGGCAAATGAGGCCCAGATGGATCTGCAGGCTGCGAGGCTGTGGGGTCACGGGGGCCGGAAATAGGAAAGGAGGGCCCAATCAGCTCCACAGGTTGCAAGGCTGGGTGGCTACCAGGACGTGAGATAGGAGGAAAGATAAGAATGGCGACAGGTTCCAGGTTGGAACTGCTGTGGGGTGCATGGACCATAAGTCTGGCGAAGGATGTAATGCCATCTGGCATTGGTAGAGAGCCGTCTAGTAGGCACCTGCAGAGGAAGGATTTCTCCTTTGGTTCTGTGGGCACTGCGGTCTTATATCTGAGAGGGACCTTGGAGTCTCTCCCTTGTACAAAAGTCCTGCCCTAATAGCAGTGGTGAGGGTCTCAGTGACTCTGAAGCAATGTTAGCGGGTCCAGAGGGGTCACCATAAGCAATGTTGAGGTAGACAGTGGGTAGGTTTAATGAATGACCACTGAACCAGCATAGGTAAATGTGTTATTCATCCCAAATGGAGGCTTCAGGAGTCACACAGACTCGCAATGAGACTAACTTCCACCTCGTGTCAACAATATTTGTCAGCAATGAGCCGAACCTGAGCCAATCACATTGTCCAGCCCTATCCATTTGGTTGACACTTGTACACTGACAGCCATCTGGATTGCCTTGGCCTGAGCATACTGAGGGCATCTCACATAGTGTGCGAATGCATACCCTACCTTCTTGCAGTCTTTACAAATGTCTTTTCTATAATCTCTCTTGGGTCCCACTGCTGCAGGAATGCTAGCAGGAACAGTTTGGGAGCCTGAAACGGTAGTAGTGTTTCGGGCAGGAGCAGTCTTGTCAGACTTCCTCAGATTAGTTTTGTGGATATTTCCAGGTCTGTTGGAGCACTGGTCAGCTTTGTGCCCAATCTTCTAATAAAAGTGACAAATGAGTGGGTTGTTCTTTGGGTGAGCAGAGGTGGAGGTATGGCAGGGAGTCAAGATCTTTTTGTTATATGAGCTTAAATGTGCATGGTGGGTTTCCCATTCATCCGCTAACCAGCAACACTCGTTGACAGTCACAGGGCGCTTTTCACATAGGTAAGTTGCAAGGGCACTGGGAGCATAATTAAAGAAATCGGTATAAATCTTTGCAGGAAGCGATTCCATCGACCTGTTGAAATTCTGAGTTTTGTAGTAGATCAATTACACCCAGGACTATCCCGTCTCTTTTGGGAGACTGTGCCAACGCTGTCTACATTTCTCCAGAGTGATCTTGTAAGCCTTAGAAATGGTTCACCTTACTGCAGTGAGGTCTCCTTGCTCCTCAGGGTCATAGCACAGTGCATGATGTAGCCTTTTCCTTTCATATTCCTATTCAGGGTGTGGTGGGTGATCTCCTTTGCTGAAGGGGATATTTACACAAAGACCCTCTCGATGTGAACAAGCCAAACTTCCAGCTCAACACCCATCCAGGGATGAATGAGCAAGTTCATACTCTTGAAGTCGGTACTGGTGGGTGGCAGGAGCAGTGATATATATATATATATATATATAATATATATACTATATGTATATATATATATATATTATTATATATATCTAATCTACTATATAATATATATCATATATCTTAATATACATATATATAATATATGTATATATATATATTGTTATATATATATATGTTATATATATATCTATATATAAATATATATATTTATATCATATACTATATATATAGATATAGTATTATATATACATGTATATATATACATCCTGTAATCTATATATATATATATATATTATAAATATATAGTATATAATATAATGTATATAATATAAGATAATATTATATATGATATATAAGGATATATAGATATATATATATATATATATTAGATATATATATATATATATCTATATATAGTATATTATATTATATTATATGAATATATATAAGAAATATAATATAGAGGATAGATATAGATAATATATGTATATAATATAAGATTATATATATATATAGTAGATATAGGTGAAGATATAAGATATAATATATATAATAATAATATATATATATATTATGCTATATTATATATACATATATATATATAATACTAATATATATATCTATATGATATGTATATAAGATAGATATATATACATTATTATATCATATTATAATACCTATATGTATATATATAGATCTATATATATATATATATATATATATAATATATCTATATATATTCATGTATATATACATATAGTATATATATATCTATATATATATAGTATATATATATGTATATAATATAGCTATATATCTATATATATCTCTATATATCTACCTATATTCTATATATACCTTAATATGATCTATATATATATATAGATATATATATATATATACATATATATATAGATATATATATATATATAGATAGATATATATATATATATCTATATATATATATATATATATATATATATATATATATCTATATATGATATATATATATATATACACACAGGGTGTTTCGAAATTAGAGCCCCCCTCTACAGCATAAACTAAATTTGATATGGACAAAAACAAAAGTAATTCGGAACAGGTATTTATTTAAGTTTCTCTCTCACTATTTAATATTTTGTATGGCTTCCATCTGCCTGTACCATAGCCTGCATTCTTGAGGGGTATGATTTCAGCAAATCGCAAAAAAGCTGAGTCTCAAACTCCATTTCTCTGAGCACTTCGGTCACCTCTCTTCGCAGGTCGTCGAGGCTTGGTATACCATCATAGTTCACTGTGCATGCTTCAACACTATCCTTTAAGATATTACCAATGTTTTCACACATTAAGGTCAGGGGAGCTACCTGGAAATTCACTTGACGAGAAGAAATTGATACCACTGTTTCGAAGCAGCTCATGTGTCTGAAGAGCCTTGAAACAGGGTGCCTTATCATGCAAAAATGTGACTTCTTCAACAGATAACACATTTTCAGGATCTTTAAGTAAAGGAAATACTGCACCAGTAAGCACAGTTTCTCTGAAATATTCACCATTCCATGACTGTCCTTTTTCTTTGATAATCCACATTAACTGTTTGGCTGTGAAACAGAGAAAAATTCCTAAACATTTAGGAAATTTCACAACTTGGCCATAGCGAACATCATCGCTGATATCATCCAACTTTGCAGCCCAAATGATATCATTTTTATGATTTGGCTTCCTTACTGTGTAAATGAAGAATTCATCTAATGCAGCAACATGGAAAAAGTCAGCTTCATCCCAATCTTTAAGAAATGAACCACAAAACCATGCACGGTCTTCTCTCTGTTGCTGAGTGATGGTGGGCTTGCTGATAACATGAAATGGCTTGATACCAGATTTTTCCAACTCACAATATACAGCACTATAACTTTTCTTCTTTCCCCATTTTTGTTTCTAGTTCAAGTGCCAACTTATGTAAAGACTTTCTTGGTCTACCCACTGCCTTAGCAATGATGTCTTTTGACTCCTGAGAAAGGACTCCAGGCCTTCCAAGAATCTCACTCTTTTCGTAATGACAGCCATATGGCTTTTTGTTCCAGTTTCTTTAAAAAAGGGATTCATTTTTTTTAATGTATTTAGCTATCCAGGAACGTGATTTGAAGGATGCGCCAGCACCCCTGGTCTCTCTGAACGTTATAGCCCGCATTCAGTCAATCCATCAGATTTCATCCGAGTCGTTAGCCATGGGTGTATCTAACTCTGTCACTCAGTCTGAAAATACAAGAAATGTAAAATGAAAAATAGCTTAATAGAAACTTAAGATAATGTACTTGGAGATAAGGCTATAGCGGAAAACTTCATAATTTTCCTTTTGTTCTGTGGAGGGGGCCCTCTAATTTCGAAACACCCAGTATATATATATATATATATATATATATATATATATATATATATATATAGAGAGAGAGAGAGAAGAGAGAGAGAGAGAGAGAGAGAGAGAGAGAGATGATAAAGTATATCTATATGTACAATATTTATATACATGTCAATATATATATATATATACGTACATATATATTGTACATATATAAATACTACACATATAGAAATAACCTTTCTAAATAAATATACACAAATATAAAAATTTCCTTAAACTAATGAACGCACTTCTATGTTTGGGTACAAGTATGATAATGAAAGTGAACAAAGCAATGAAGGTTATTTATTACAACAGCACTTTTGTATATCTATTCGAGTC
>NC_061108.1:51765981-51853481 GCF_015104395.2 Macrobrachium nipponense | reverse complement strand
TTTTTTCACCCGATTGCGTTGGGCCTTTGTGACAAATGTTAAATTTGTAGGAGGTTATGGGTGCTACATTGACCCGTTTAACATTACTATGTTTTGGCGAATCGCCTTGTAGTTGGATACTTCCTCCTTACCATAATGCATTAAGAAAAAAATCCCCTAGTATTTATAAATCTGAAGTACGGGTGAGTCTATTGAACTTCTTACTGATACTAAGATGATTAAAATGATGTTACTGAAGGACTGCAGCTATGACAGGTCATGGTAGATATTGGCTGAGCTTATGCTAATAAGCAAACATGGTTTAAATAGTTTACTTTATTCGCTAGAAAACAGCGTATAATAAATACTTCCTCTTGATATTTTAAAACTTCTTGGAAAATTGTGAAACGGGAAAATTCTCAAAAGGAGAAGTTATAATCTGCAGAACGAATGAACCTTAAAAAAGGATGGTTAAACTAATGCAAAAATAACCCATCAATAACGACTACGCTTTATCTAGGTAATAACTTACACCTCAGGGTAATTATTACCCTCCTACCTCAATCACGACCAGTATTGGAACCTATGCCTTTCTGCGTTGGAAGCAGGATGAAGGTAACTAGATAACTGACTATATATATACAAACGAGTAATATATATATATATATATATATATATATATATATATATATACATATATATATATATATATATATGTGTGTGTGTGTGTGTGTGTGTGTGTGTATATATATATGAGTTTTATCACATCACCGTGATTCATATACATTTCATATATGTTAACCGAAGGGTAATTTTTTAGTTATAAAGAAATTCGTCGGCTCATGTGCTCGAACCGCGGAACCAGGAATTCAATACATACAGTGACGGGGTTTTACTCTACAAAAGGCTGTCACGAGATAGTCTTGTGGATAAAACGCCGTCACTGTACGTCCTGAATTCTTGGTTCCGTGGTACGAGCCATTGAGTCGACGAATTTCTTATCAACTAAAAAATTCCCCTTCGGTTAATATAATGAAAATATATCTTAATGCGAGGTAGAGCAGATTAGATATTAAAGGGCATTTGTAGCTTAATGCGTATATATATTGCTAGGAGTATTAACTTCTTCGCAGCCCTGGGAGAGTTTTTAAGTAGCGGCTTCCTGTAAATTAAGTTTTCCCCATTAAATGAGTCAGGGTCATTTTCCGACTATCTATCGACAGATAACTGAAATCTATTGTCCACTGTCTACATGTAATACAGAAAAACTTATCTCTGCGTGAAGCAATAATGATACCGAGTTAAGATATGTTGGTTTACAAAAGGGGATGGGTCACAACTGCTTCATTAATTTTATAACAATTCAATTCTTACTGATTCCTACATTATGCCTTCACATAAAAAAACTCTTGAGGGCAACTTTCTCGGTGAACATCGTTCGTTTTCAGATTAGCTCCTTTTTACTTTCCGGTTTTCTATTGAGTGTTTGGGTCGACAAATGAAGAACATTATTCTAGGGCTGAGAACTAGAAGGGCCAATGTCATAAAACCATGTTTTCAGAAAAACGCATTTAAAATATTGCTTCCTTTATTACAATTCAGGTTAGTACAGCAAACGAAAGCTTTTATTTGGGGGTGATTGCTTAACTTATAACATTGGCCATTATAGCACTGAAACAGATAAATTTCTAGTTTAGTGACGGTCTTAACTACAATCGGCCATTTTTTGACATTGGCCCTTTTAGTTCTCAGCCCTAGATTTGTTCCTCGCGAGGAAAAGATTTATTGTAAGCTCACCTTATCCTAACAACAGTACACCTTATTCTAACAGGCGAGAATCTGAATTCCCCCTGGAATGATTAGCCCTGCCTCACATAATCATTTCCTATTCGGGTTCAGTTTACAGTAGTAACTTACTTTACTTTACTTTATCATCCCGCCACTGGCCAGTGGCATAAGGATGATACAGTTCCTCTCCATCTGTCTCTATCCTGAGCCATTTCTCTCGCTTCCTCTAGGTTCTGGATTTCATCTTCAAGATCTCTGACAATTATGTCTATCCACCTCGTTCTTTGCCTACCCAGCGGTCTTCTTCCTATTTGTACTGCTCTCAGTAAACCTAACAGAAAATCAAAACAAAACAAAACAAAAATAAAGAAATGAAATTTAGCTGTTCAGCAGTCTTTGTGAATGAGCCTAAATTTGGGAAATACAGTATATACTAACACAGCTACCGTAATTTCCTACCTCATCCTTCCTTACAACTTTCACCTTCGCCATCACATAGAATGAATCACATAGAATGAAAAACGGCCTGCTTTAGCAAGAGACCGTGCTGGCATAAAGCCAGCTTAATCAACAACGTTTGGGTATTATATATATATATATATATATATATATATATATATAGAGAGAGAGAGAGAGAGAGAGAGAGAGAGAGAGAGAGAGAGAGAGAGAGAGAGATGGTGCTTCAGACAACTCTGATACATTAGCCACTGCTTGAGAGGTTACTAAGGATACAGACTCCGATGATCGTTGGTGTTGCGATATCAGTTATACATATCGCTCAATAAATAATATCAGATTACAACATTCCCGCGACCAGTCTTTCTCCTTCTTGAAGTAATATGCCTACTATACTGAATACAACTGCTTACGAGACACAAGTTAAAATTTTTAAAATTCAAAAAATGGTACCTGCCCTATCACTCACACTCAAAAAAACTAGGGGTTCAGTTCAGCATCGCAGATCCCGATTTCTGATAGTCCTTTGTTACACTTTTCATTCCACGCGACTTGTCACAGGTTACCTCCCTCTGACACTTAATTCAACCTTAGATTTGTTTCCGTGTTAAAAGTCTTCGTGAAAAAATATATTCGACCTACCTTGGCAGTACAAATTCTCTGATTTCAGTTCTAAAACCGCCCCTGATGTTAATGTTTTCCATCACAACAAAAATATTATGAAACTAGGTTCATCTGTTTATATTTATGACATAAATATAAACAGATCATTTCTTTATTATACAATTATTTTACTCTCAAGTATCTTTAAAAGAATTACGCTGATCCTTTCCTAAAGTTACTTATAAGCAACAACATTTGTGCTATGGGCGTCCTTCCAATCTTTTGTAGGAACATCTATCGCCCTGTAATATATACAGATACAACGAGAGAGAGAGAGAGAGAGAGAGAGAGAGAGAGAGAGAGAGAGAATTTTCTCACCTGTGTGTTCAACTTCATGTGTATATGGATCAAGGTGATCTCTTTGATATCCTTCACCTCAATTCCAATTCCTTCTCCCTCCCTCCCTACTGCTACAGCAGTCCTATACAGGACTCTATTCCGAGTCCCCATCCAATCGGAATTCATCCTCGTTTCTCAGATCCCTACAGCCCTATTACATGTATCTTTCACAGCCATATCTCTCTTTTTTTTTCCTCGGTGCTGCATCAGTAAAAGAACAGAAAAAGCAAAAGGAGCACTGAGGGAGGCAGGAAGATGGTGGCCAGGGCAGAAACGATGGAACTGAGAGCGGTTGCATTTACGTGAAAAAAGCCTAATTAATTGAAATATTATATATATATATATATATATAATATATATATATATATATATATATATATATATATGTATTTTTTTTTTCTTCGTGATTTAAATTCACTTTTTTTACCAGAAACATATGCAACAGTAATAGTCACAATGCCCTCTTAACTTCTCGATTTTTTTTTTTATCTTTTTTGGATACGCTTACCATTACAAAGCCTGATGATCCAAGTTCAAAGAAATATGAAGAAATTGTGATGTCCTCCACGGTACCGGGCATCACAATTTCTTCATATTTCTCTGAACTTGGATTTTCAGGCTTGGTAGTGACAAGCATATCCAAAAAGCCGTAAAGAATTCGAGAGTAGGGAGAGGATGGAGAAGGAATATATATATATATATATATATATTATATATGATATATATATGTATATATATATAATGTATATATATATATATATATATATATATATATATATATAGATATACATATACATATCATACTCCATACATACACACACACATATATGTGTGTGTGTATGTATGTATGTATGTATATTGTGTATATTCTATCATAAAATTCAAAATATATTAAAAAGTAAGAATCTAAAGAAGAAACGCAGGTTTACAAAAGTGGCAAAAAAAGAAAGAAAAAAAACTTTTCCATACTAGTAAGCCCAAATCCATAAAAATGTAAAACCCATTTATGAAGAATGAAAAAGAAGAAATTTTAAGAAGTGGACAAAATGTCAGTACTTGCAGCAATCGAATTTTTCACTTCACGTTTCTCCACTTTCACATAATAACAATGAGGGGAAACTACTTACGAGTTCAAATGCCGCAGTATACATCACGTTCATGAAAATTTAGCCGCAAATTTCGTTCTACATCCAACTCACGGTATAACTTGCACACAAATGGAATTATAAGTAATAAGTGCTTTGTCATCATTGGGAATCGAGCCGCTGCCTGATTCAGAAACAACGAAAATACAGACTAAAACCACTGAGCCATTAAAAGAAGTATATGTTTATACCAATTGTCAAATTCAAGTTTTTATACTGCATAATCGATATCAACTCATCTTCACCGTGATAGCTAATGGTAAGTTTAAAGTACGTGGATAATTCTGAATTTTGTCACATACACCTTAAGCTTTTTTTTTATAGTCACAAATATCTGTGAATTAAATAATGTCACAGTGCACATGAAAAAAAATCAAACATCATATCATCTAAGCATCCTAGAGATGATCTATTAAACCAGTTATTCAAGGAGAATTCCAAGCAACTGAGAATTAGTTTTATCATCCACAATTCTTTCGGGATGGGGAAGCAGCTATCACTCCCTCCAGAATGTTAAACCTAGAGAGCAAACGAAGGGTTTTGTAAAGCATACCAACGATCACGAATCAGGCAAACATCTTGATGGGGATACACATTTACTAAGCTAACAAAATATAGTGAGTAAAATAGACATAAAATATAAGTAATCCTAAATCATTCTAAGCATGATTTTATGCTATAAAAACGATATGTCGATTATTTATGAGTGGTTCTCTGATCACCCAGCTTTAGCAATACACAAACAAGGTGGGCTCTCAGGGTAGCACATATATCTTCAATATACGAATCCTCGGTTAAATTCTCCAACAGGATATACCCTAAGCAGTTTCCATTTTTTAAAGTTATTAGTAGTCAACACTAAACGAAGTAACCCCACTAATCAATTCTTAGAAAAACGTGCTAAATGAGGAACATGTTTACCCTTACTTGGTAAAGATAATACTGTGTTGCATGAATACATTGGCCTTTTATACTGAAAATGTAAAATTCTTCGGGTCTCTACTTATAACTCAAAAATGATAATATGAGGGACTGTTCTGACGCAATACTGAATAAGCAACATATTTCCTTATATTTCCATGATGTGTATAATAAACTGTTCACGTAAGGCTTTTCTTGCCACTGAAAAGTCAAAAAAGTTCTACTGAACAAGGTTTACCGTCTTCATAACCCAGATGCTACGCTGGCTACAAAGGTAAAGTTATAGAGGTCATCATCCCGGCAGATAGTATAAAGAAATATACTTCCTTCTGCCTACCAGATGATTACCACCCATTAATTGGGGTTATCAGCTATCATTTTGGTCGTACTATTCCCTCGTTGCCCTCAATGAGACACCAAGAGGCAACAGTGACAGAAATGACTTCATGAATCATCGCTTTGTCACCCTCTTTTAAAGCCTTTGCTCAATAGAAGAATGTCTTGTAAGAGACACATTGCGTCACCGTAGAACATATATGTACTATTAGTCTGGGAGCTAAAAGATTTGTATTACATTTCACGCACAAGAGATGTGAAAGCTTAAACCTATTCACAGTCAACATCAAATCTCCAGTTTTATTGATATACATCAAATTACATTTGATGTACATCAATAAAACTAATGAAAAGAGTTTATTTGGCGATAGACATTACCGATATATACTATTTCTTAAGTTGCAATTCTCCGGCAAAGAGGGTTTAAGACTGTCCCCAAAGGAGGGACCAAATCACATTTAAATAACATTGTGCGTACATCGATGAAATTTTGTGGAAATATCCTCTAAACACTTCTGATACAGAAATTGTTAGTCTTAAATGTCCCAGCTGCTGCTAAGTATATTTAAGACGGACTAGAGGAGGTACACGATGATATCAATATTCTTGCCTGCTCATTGAATCTGGTATATTTCTGTGTACAATTGTTTAAAAACTGCTACAGCGAATCTGAAGCCATTTTTTCAATTCAAAATCATTAAATTGTATTAGTCTATGCATAAAACAGACTTTAAAAGATAAACTACTTTTCTTTGCTACTAACCATATTAACTATTCCTGGTGGCTGACAAAATACCATCTGAATTTATTGATATTATGTGCTGGCCACCGAGAAATACTCCAGCTGGGTGAATTCACTGTGGGAAGAGCTAATAACCATTTTAACAGGTGTACTATTGACCATACATTAGAACATACAATCAATAAATCTTCTGCATCTCGACTTACAGGCATCACCTCCTTCATCAAAGATTACTCTGCTCGTCTGAGATGGGCAATAACCAAAGGTACCAGGCCTTCATCCCTCAATGATCTTAACGAGATGACAGTCTTAAATAGTAAAGTGCCGAGTTAACATTAAGAAGAATAAGGCGTTACAATAAGGATCTTCAATATATAACCAAGCAAATAGATAGTACTTGCAATCCTTTTGCGTCCAACAACGCGTCTGAAGTTCTGTACAACATCAGCACTGGAAAAAGTGCAAGTTATGAAATTTCCCAAATAATGGTAAAGAAAGACACAAGGAGTTTATCACATTTTGTGAAAAGGATCCAAGTAGGCTTGAAAGCCCTATCAGAAAACGAAATCTAAAAACCTTTGCAGATGCTTGTGCATACAATCGCTACACCAAAAACCCTAAAATTGCTACACTAGCAGGAAGAAACCTGACATGCAGTATATTCTCCAGTATCTTGTTGTTCCAGTATTTCTCTCCATGGCTAGTCCGAAAGGACTCACGGTAGAATGATAAGAGTGCTTTAGAAAATAAAGAGGAAAGTCCTGTTGGGCATGCATGTTATGTCTCTGCCTATAGATGGGTAATTCCTATTACACAGCTTGCCTCCAAACATATGGAGGTTTAGCTACTAGCATTCTCGTTCATAGTTTAACAAGATCAGCCACATGATTGCCCACAAGTGTCCATTAAGGATGCAGAAGGGGACAGGCGATGGTCTGATGACCGAACTTTCCTCATCACAAGGCGTAACCAAAGACGTGTTCCACGAAAGATAAATGATGCCTTAAAATCCAGGTCTTTCAAATTACAGCTACCACAGTATTTTGCCAATGAATGGCAGGGAACTTCATATGTAAGTATCTTAGGAGAAAAGGAGGTCTTCTTAGATGTGCCAGGAGAGTGCTATCACTTTAAGCTTAAAGAAGGTGTGATTCAGTGAAACATTGCAAAAATTGAGAAATAATCACGAAGAAGCAGATAAAAAAATTCTGCTTTCATCCATTTTCAGCTGATGGTGACAATAGTAGTTGATCCTATGATACTGATGTCGCAGTGATACTACCGGTTCATTGTGAAAAATTTAAATCAACGCTATGGACGGACGTTGAAACGGCTTCAAAGAACAACCGACGCTTTATTGATATGACTACAATACATGAGGAATTAAGGCCATATATTTGTGCTGCACTGCCCACTTTCCCAGCATTCACAGGGTCAGACTACACATCCTCATTTGCACGGAAAGGTAAAATCAAGCCTTTTAGAATTCCTGAAAAACATCCCATATATCAGGATGCTTTTAAAGCTCTGGCTGGAAATAATATCATTTCTGATACCATAGAGGTAAGTATTATGGTATACACAGCCACCATCTATAGTGTCAAGGATAAAAGTAGTCTCAGTGAGTTCAGGTACCAGAACTTTGATAAGATATATCGACCACAGAAACAGTAAAAGCTTGTTTGTAAATCTAATAGGTACTGATGCAGGTGATCCTCCGCTCTGTGAAAGTGAAGTACATACCCACATGAAACGTTCATCCCTTATTGCTAACATGTGGGCTACAGCCGACCAGCATCACAAAAGAAGCATCCCACCATAGCAAATGACTAGGAATTGATTGAATTTAGCACATCCCAACATAGCAAATGGCTGGGAATTGTTTGCAGATAATTATAAAGCAATATAGTTAGAAAGGGATCAAGTGCCAAAAAGTTTGATACCCGAGGAAGATGAAGTAGAGACAACAGAGAGTGAAATGGAAAATGACAAGAAAATGGCATCATCCGATGAAGGTTAAAGTTCTGATGAAGAATACACTAGTACTCGATTGTGTGAACGAAAATACTATGAAAGATAAGTTACTGACCAATCATTAACTTATGATGCTTGGAAATTGTTTACAAGCGCATATCAAGTTATGATCACAATGAATGTGTATGTGCAACAGTCACGTATAATTAGTGGATTCAAGGAGCATATTTAGTTGTATTATAACAAACATTAACTTTTATAAAATTTATTTTGTATTATAAGTTCGGGCCGGTCTCTAGAAAATTTTGTTTTCATTTATAAGTTAAGTTTTCTTAAATATCACAAACACATGAATATATTTTCAATTATATTCCCTACACTGTATGGTTTGACACAGGATATATCCTGTGTCAAACCATACAGTACTCGATTGTGTGAATATTTATTTCCAAAATATGTAAAACATGTCGGAATCAAATTTATAACATCAGAGTTATCTAATGTTGTAGGTACCCTGTGAATAAGTTTATTTATATTCACATATCTTATTTTTCAAGCTATAAAAGTATAAATTTCTAAATGAATTATCTAACGTTGTAGGTACTTCGTAACTGCAATTAATTCTATGTTCATATTTTATTTTTTATCACTGCTTATAAGAGTATTTAGTTTCAAAATATTCAAGTAAAAGTAATATTAAATTGTGGACTCCAATAGTTTTTGTTAAGGCTATGTATTCTATAAATGCAACTATATTCAAGTATATAACTTATTTGTTTAAAAAGTTTTTTTAAATATATACTATGACACACAATAGGTGAACATTGTTTTATTTAGCTACATTCATGCTTGTTTTTATATTATAGATATCAACTGTCACGGTGACAAGGCGATTGTTTACAGTCTTTAATAAACGTTACAACAAACTCAGGACTTTAGAAATTATAATTTTATTTCAATAAAAGATCAATGGAATATGTCTTGTAAAGTGTCACTGATATAATGTACATGTGATATGAAGATGATTGGTAGTCCACTCTTTACTCCCGTCTTATATGTGCTTAGCAGCAGCTACACTTAAAACTGACAATTTCTGTATCAGAAGTGTCTAGAGGAGTTTTCCACAATATTTCATCGATGTACGCATAATGTTAATGAAATGTGATTTGCTCTCCCTTTTGGGGCAGCCTTAAACCTTCTGTGCAGAAGAGTTGCAACCTAAGAAATACATATCTGCAATAACTGTCTCTAAATGAACTCTTTCAATAGTCAAAATGTAATTAAAACTGATTTTAAGGGGTACTATCACAGCCATAGCCTCCCCCCCTCTCACGTCACACTTCCAAAACTTAGACTGGTCATCCCCGGAGTTTCTGTTGACTGTACATAGGCCTAAGCTCTCGAACCATGGGAATTTATTTTGTCCGGCTTGAGTCAAAATATCTCTCTACAATCTTTCTCTCCTATTTTTTTATTTAGCCTCTTTCAAACTCTATCAATTTTCTCGCTGCACAGCCTCTCTAAATACTAATTAAAAACTCAAAAGCGGGGTTTTCTGCTATCAAACACTCTTATTTCTTTCAATTTATTTTTACCTTTATCTTACTGTCCAACATCCCTTTCTAACTGCACTGATTTCAAAAACTGGATACCAATGCTGGGATCTGAGTTCGTATCTGACACTCACAGTAGGAGTGTCAGATACGAACTCAGATACTGGCCTATGAGTGAGTTGCTTCTAGGGATATGACTGTTGGCATTCTGGCCATATTGTTCACTAAATTATACAAGTCAAACTCACAGTTTGACTTGAGCCACCCAATCATTCTATGCCATCCTTTTAGAGTTGGGTCGGAAGTGAAGTGAACAACTGGTAATGACATCATGGAAGGCTAATGGCGTGTTTTCCAAAATGTTATAGGTTTCCGTTATAGGACACCTGGATGGAGCTACCATAAATAGAGTAGAGGAAATTTGGCAAAGAAGAATAAAAGCAATAAACAAAACTACAAATAAAAAGACAACAATTCACCTTTGTCAGAGCCCTAAGAGACTGATTATGAAAATCTATCCAAATCTTTTGAATTCTTTGGGGGTAAAAAAAAGTGGTAGGCACGGAAATCCTAGTGATCATGATGAGGGAAGTAATATGATACTAAATTTCAAAACCGTAATATATAGAGTCGCTCATACTAATAGTCTCTAGGTTCATAGTAATTGAGTTAATCATATCAAGCCCTCCAAAGTCAAGTATGACACATGAGTGCTAGGAAGAACGTGTCTTCTACGTGAAGCATTATTTGTATATATTACCAAATTTAAATACCAAACTGGCAAAGGAAGCGAGTAAAAATCGTTGATTAAATATCGTTATCGATTTTCTTCAAAAAAGTTGTAGTATTTATTGCGAGGCTGAAACTTAAATGCCCAATGGGAAGTACTGCTTACTTGCATTCTCTGTTTTCGTGGCAGTCCTGATTTTCAACCCATCATCATCATCGCCTCCAACGCCAGGTAACACAAAGGGCCTCAACAATTAGTATATTCTGCCTTGATTCTGGCGCTCAAATCAAAGTCCTTTCTCATTCTTGCACTCGTCTTATTTCTCCATTCCATCAGCTCTCCGGAGTCATTAAACACCCCTCTCTTCCCTTAGCACCCTCCCTCTTTATCTCTCTTCTCTCCCTCCTTCCATCATTTGTCTCTGTCACTTACTGTTCCAGGTGGGAGTTGTCCCTATTACCCGGGACAGAGAAAATGACCCTCACCACAGTGCAACACCATCAAGTTTTCATCCCTTCCTCCCCCCACCCCCGCCTCCACCATCCAATCTCCCCACTCCCCTTCCCCACTCCCCATCCCTTCTTCAGCCCCGCTCGCCCATATACCATCTAATGCGTTATTTCACTGTCATCCATTCTTAAGTGATGTTTACATAGTAACTATAATGAATAAACGGCTCTTTTGATTTCTTCAAAAACACACACACATATATATACAATATATATTGTCGCAACGTTACTTTTTGCGTTTGCTGTTGCTTCTCCTTCACTCAAACAAGTTGTAGATTAAAGAAAGACGGAAGACGTACGAGTAGCTCACACCTCACTGACTTTGAGGAGAGTACCATTGTCATTAGTAGTAAATCGCTAGAGAGTGATCCTACTTAACCCTTCCCTACTTCCATGCCTTTCGCGCCCCTACCTGACCAGAACCAACACCTGGTTCTCCACCCACTGTCACCCTTGCTCTCGACATTACTGACTTATCATTAGTTTAACTTTTTTTTAACTGTCGTACTGGCTGGCTAGAATTTCCCTTCCAGTTACATGAAAGGGTTATGCATCCCGAAGGAATATATGAAAAAAAGAGGCCAGCCATGTGTGATCACAACAAGCAGACAATGAACCGATGGTTATCTGTTGGTATATATATATGGGCGTCATCTGCGGCAGGGACGAGGGGGACATATCCCCCACTTTTTCCCCTCAAATTTTATATATAACAGATGCAAGAAATGAGGTTGTTAATAATATCATTATCTGCATCTAAGTCTCTGATTTTCCTATTAGACAATATTTTTCTACGAATATATTATGCTTTAAAAGCTAGGTAGACCTTAAAATGGCTCGGAAGACTTGTATTGTATTAGCCAATCTGTAAATTGTGGACTTTAAACTTGTAGACTGATTAATATCGATAAATCAGTCATCGTTTTTCCTTAATATCATCCATATACTCATATTTATATGGAATTAAAATACACAAAATCATGCTCATTTCTGCATAAGCTCGCTTTGCTCGCCGATATGTGTAACTTTCAAAATGTCCCCCAATGTTTTAGAGATCAGGTGACGCCCACGGCTACATGTGGAGGTGACAGCTCTTGCCACATTAGAAGAGGAGAGGCCGACGGAGACGAGGTCAAGTCTACATGGGTGAGGTTTGTGTAGACGCCCACATCCTTGTAGCAGTACATTATGCAGTCGATCGTTAGTCTGTCTGTGCAAGAACCTGCTAGCCAGCTGATGACGAAGGACTTGGTGAGAAGTCCATGCTAGACGCTCCTGTGATGCTGTACTTGAAATGGTTGGGTAACCTGAAGCGTATCCTCCTCTCACCTCATTCTCCCTGGGTTTGGACCAAGTCCAATGCCGAGTGCAACCTTATAGATACTTTCTTTGTATATGTATGTTTAAAATATTCTTTGTTAATAAGTTTACTTTGCGAAAAAGTTTTATTGTTTACCAAAATGAAATTTTGTGCGTGGTCAGTTACCGCCTGTATAATCTCTTAATTGTCTTGTCCAAGCTTCTGAGCAGTTGGACTTAACCAATTGTCAACCTCTTAAATTGTACCCCTGTTTTGGGAAGGTTACTAATCCTCCAGGTGTGTTGGATTCTAGGTACATATTTTCCTTTACAATCGCTATCTGCCATTTATGCAATCTTTCTTTGTAAACTTATCTTCATATTTATAACAGACTGCTAAGTAAAGGACATTTTGAGTCGAAAGCCCTTGCAGGACTCCGTGGCTTTTGCCTTTATTTATATATTCATTATGTTCAAATTTTCTGGATTCAGTTAGATGTTTGTACATGTATATAAGCATATATGCATGTGTATTATCTATCTATCTTATCTATCTATCTATCTATATCTATATATAATAATATATATATATAGGTGCTATAATATCTATCAATTCTATAATTATTATATATATTATGATGCAATGGTATGTAATAAGGAATGAGAAAATAAAGAAGAAACATCAGACATCATTATTTCCCCAGAAGCTGGAAGTCCTCGCTACAAAGAAGAAAGGGAACAAACAAACGAAACGAGAGACAAAAAGCGAGAGCGAATCCACGAGTGTAATCAAAACAGAGCGACCAACCAAAAACCGTGGGAAAAATGAATCCCGACAATAATCACTCCATCATCATCATAATCTCTGTTTTCCTTGTCTCTTCCTCTGTTCGAAGGATATTCCTTGATGAATCACCTTTTGATTTCGCACCCTTAACCCCCTCCCCCTTCCCCTTCCCTTTCCAACCCTCCGCAACCCTTTGCTTTTTATCGTGTCTTGCATTAACATCTTCATTAGTTGGTGCAAAACCCTTCTTCGGGATTCTCCTTTTGTTCCGCTGCATCTTCATCTCTTCGTACATTAACTTTTTATCTTGATGTTTTTTTACTGCTCTCTCTCTCTCTCTCTCTCTTCTCTCTCTCTCTCTCTCTCTCTCTTTAATTATTTCTCCTTTTTTGGTCGTTGGACAAACTTTCTGTCTGTCACTACTGTGTCTAAAGTATTTCCTTTATCCTTTCCCCCTTCCATGTTCTTTGTTATACCTGCGAATAATCGTTCTCTCTCTCTCTCTCTCTCTCTCTCTCTCTCTTCTCTCTCTCTCTCTCTCTCTCCGTATATATATATATATATATATATATATATATATATATATATATATATATATATATATATATATATATGTATATATAAAATATTATTATTTCGCATGCATCACTTCATAAAGCTTGCTTTTTCGCCTTTTTTTTTATTTCTGCAATAGATGTACAAATAAAGTAAATGGGAAAAGCAAAAAAAAAAGTTGTTTTCCAGTTCAAATTCAAGTATTTGGCTCAAAGCTGTTTTTATCTTCAGATAGTAGCGGCACAATAGTCCCATGGAAAATTAGCTTGAATTCGCCTCGTTATCAAAAAATCATAAACATTCCTAGAATTTCACCCGTGATGGGAACGACAGCTTAATGTCACCATAAATTAGCTTAGGATCACAACAAAACACCATAAATCAGCTTGGTGTCACAATAAATAAGTAAAGATTCATCTCGCTTGTCATATAGTTCGCACCCTTTCCATTTTTCAAAAATCCTTTCTCAGGTCATAGAGAATACAATAGTGCGACATTAAGGCACTTTTCAGAATCCCCTCAGGATTCTCGACCTAGCATTAGTGCCGATCGCGGCACCTTTGAGAACACCTGCGTCACTCTTAACGACATCCTTCAGACAATACTAGGTAGCTGACCGTCCCTTAAAACTATTGTTAGAGTCCCTGTCCAATTCCATATAATCACCTTTAACACCTGTAGCTATCATTAGCGCCTCACGCTGCTGACCCGCTAACAGGCCACCTGCATTTGGCCACAACACTGGGAAAGGGGGATAGGTTCAATTTTCACACAACTCCTCATACTATTATGTCAATTCCCTTAGCGTTGCATACCCTCATTAACCCACTCCAGCAGCCAACCTTTTTCGACCCACCTGCAAGTCATATAAGATCTGACCTGACATTTGCCTTTGCACCTCGTAACTAAACCCATTTCAACCTTTCTCTCCTTTGCGACACCCTTCTTATGTTGTAGACAACTGAGACACCAGATACTGTCAAAATACTATTTTCTCCCAGCACCACCTGAGGATTAAGAAAGTCTTCTTGGAATATAAGACAATGCCTACTGACCATTGGAAAACATCCAAGATGGCAACCTCAGACGGGGATATAAACAGCCCAGATCGCCCTCACACGTCAGTACAGCAGTAAGGCAGAATTAAGGTGGAAGGCCTGTCACGATACCCTACGTCTGTAGGTATCTCTGGGCCCAGCTGTCCATAACGAGTTGAGAGAGACTCACCAGGCCCAGCACCACATCCACCCAGTTTGGCACCTTGGCTTGCTTAGGCAAGAATCCTAAGAGCTTTTCCATTTTGGACTCATTCAGACGAGTTCTCCATTATGCTTGACAACATACCATGCAACCAAACTACACTGGTCACACCCTGCCTGCTCCCCTCATTGGAAGCATAAAGATATACTTTCCTCGACAACCAATTCTACTGACTCATTCTACAGCAAGAGTCAAGTTCATTGGCTCAATCAGGTAGTGCCGAGAACTGTATTTTTGACTAGTTATCAGTGCCTGTAATCCAGTCCCTATTCCTAAAGCCTCTCCATTCCTATTCCCAGATCCTCAATCCATGTTGAATTTTGTGTACCAATTCCATTCCAGTGAACAGTGACCCTTATTGTAGTGACATGATTATTCATGTTACTAAGTGAAGTGACAGTCATATTCTTGATTAGTGATTTGTTGTATTTAGTGACAAGCATTTTTCGAGTAAATATCTACAGGAAACAGTGTGATTTTTGTAAAGTTATGCTTTTGTGTTTACACCACTAGCAAAGTAAATTCTTGCAATATTTTAGCTTCGATCATTACAACTCCAACTGTCTTGCAGATTTACCAGCAGAGCTGTGGGTCAAGCAACGGTGTTATTAGAAACAATTACCAAGTGCATCATATTTTCCCAAGTGATCATAGACACTGTGTAGAGTGGTGCATTTTCCCCAGATGTTCTGTCAGACCCATCGAAGGAAAGCCTACTTAACTCTTAAACATGTTAATCTTAAAACCTAATTCTAGTTATTTTAGTTACATTAATTTGTACTTGTGTGGCAAGAGTTATTCTTTGTAACCCTTTAATGTAGCAGATAGTGTCATGGGGTTCTATAGAAACCCCCGTGATATCTTTGGATTTCAGTAAAATTATACTTTATTCTAGTGGACGCAGTGTTTCTTTTGAACCAATTTGGTAGCCTAGCATACATTTCACTGCATTATCTTACTACTCTCCTCAGTGCTCCTTTGCTGGTTTATGGTAGCCACTAATTAGTTGTCCTATTGCAAAGGCATTTAAATTCAGTCAAGTCATTCATTTAACCAAACCAACTGTAAACCAAGGATCCAACGCCATGGCTAGTGACAATACATACATTATATATATATATATATATATATATATATATATATATATATATATATATGTGTGTGTGTGTGTGTGTGTGTGGTGTGTATGTGTGTGTGTGTGTGTATCTTTACATGGACATGTCCAGAAGATGGATGGGTTGCTCTAAACTTACCCAGTCAATGACACTTTGACTTGAGGGTTGCCACACCCCAGTGATCAGAAAAGTAGTTCTTTAGTGACTATAATAGAATTCAATTACTAAACTGGGATTCAAGGCAAACTTAAAGTGTCCACTTAAAACCTATAATTCACTAAAGGGGATCAGCAGAAAACATGCAGGAGCTAACAATAGAGCCCCGTGGCACTACAAGTTTCTGAACAAGTAACAATCTCAAAACAACGGGCAATAATACTGCAGATATGTATATAAACCTCAATGTGTTAAGGTCATCAGTAAAAAGGTGAATAAGATGCTTGCAAGAGATTGGTAAAAGGGGATAATGTTGCCAGGGATTGGTAAAAGGGGATAATGTTGCCAGGGATTGGTATTAGGGGATAATGTAGAACACTAAGATCTAGGGGATATTTGACTGGATATGGCACTGGCAATGGCAGGAAGGATGACACCGTTGATCTGCAGGTAACACACACAACAAGGACTCGAAAATCGGATCTTGTCCGTGGAGGAGACGTGTGTAGAATAGAGCCAATATGCCAGTTGCAAGGAACATCAATGATGTGGTGTTGCAATCAGTCCAAACCAAGGGAGAATGTGGTGAGAGGAGAAGTGGTTGCCTGGGTTACAGGATCTTCATGCACAACCCAACAGTCATTTTAAAATTTGCGTTGAGGTCCAGTGTAGTTGTGGATGAAACCCAACCTGCATAGGGACAGCATCATAGGAATGTCTCGGGAGGTCTCTCACAATGTCCTTTCGTCCACAGCTGGTTAGCATACTCTCTTCTGTCTGATTTATGACTCTTGAAGTATTTCTGAGTGAGTGACCAGTTGCTGCAAAGGTTGCTAGAAAGGATTTCTTAGCATGGAAAGTTATTGTAAGCTTTCAATGGGAATGCACAGTTTCCTGAGTTGTTAACTCATTAACACTTCTGTCACAGCACTTGCTAAACACTTAATAACACAACTGAGACATGCAGTCTTGTAAATAAAGTGACAGTTAAAATGTGAGGGGCAACTGGATCTCAATGTTACACTTGGATATGTGTGAGAAGCAGATTTCAAACACTTGTAAATCATACTAAAATGAAATACTATTATGAAAATACTTAATTGTTGTGTGCTGTAGTCACAAGATGCTAAAATTACATGGGTTTTGCCATAAGAATGTGTGAGAAGCAAAGGAACTCAGATTAGCCAGTCATAACTGATCTGCCAAGTTGACTGAATTGTAAAGGGTTATGAATACAATTGCAAATTAATACTGCAGCTTGCACCAGAGTTACAAGATCCTGGCAAGGTCAGCACTGTCATGGGTGTGGCCAGGAGGTAGATGGGTGGTTCTAAACTCACCTTGTCAACAAAACACTGACTTGAGGGTGGCCATGTACCAGTGATAAGAAAAGTAGTTCTTTAATGATTATAACAGAATTCAAATACTCAATTGGGTTTCAAGGCAAAATTAAAGGTCTACATACAGCATATATTTCCTTAAAACAGATCAGAAGAAAATATGCAGGAACTAACATTAGAGCCCTGTGGCACTATGAATAAGTTCCTGCACAAATGACAATCTCAAAACAACATGCAACAATACTGCATATATGTAGTACATAAACCTCACTGTGTTAAGCTCATCAGTAAAAAGAGAAATAGGATGCTTGCAAGGGATTGATACAAGGGAAAATGTAGAACACTCTTTACACTTAAGTACGGAGATACTTCCAGATATGGCACTGGCAATGACAAGAGGGTGGCACAGTTGATCTATGGGTGACACACAAAAGCAGGGACTCATAAATCAGATCTTGTCAGTGGGCAAAATGTGTGTAGAATACAGCCAATCTGCCAGTTGCAAGGAACATCAATGGAAGTGGCATTGCAATCAGTCCAAACCAATGAAGAATGCAGTGAGAGAAGTGGGTGACTGGGTTACAGGATATTCAGTTTGGCTGCGGATGAAACTCAACCTTCATAAGGACAGCATCACAGGAATGTCTAGGGCAGACTCTCAGTCTTTTCATCTTCAGCTGGTTAGCAAACTCTCCTGTCTGACTAACGACCAGCAGCACTGTCTCACTGCTACACGAATTCACGCACCGCAAATTCTCACATCATCCCTTCAACCTCTCAATTCTAACCTCCAACCACAGGCATTTGGCTTACAACATCTGGCAGGCGAGACATCGTCACCTCTATACATACCAAGAGATGACCAATGGTTCCTTGTTTTCTTCTTTGCTAATCATAGATGGCTGGCCAATTGTCTCATCTTCCTTCACGGATGCAAATCCAGGCAGGTAGCTTGAAAGGAAATTATGGGAGGCCAGCACAAAATTTTGAAAATGTGAACAATGGATAAGCCACTAACATTTGAGAGGCAAGGGTGAAAGGGGGCCAGAGAACCAACCAGGTATGGTTCGGGTCAGGTAGTGGCGAGGGGGAGCACAGGTGGGCAAAGGCAGGCATGAACTGATCCCTAGCGAAATCTGCTATTCACCTCAGCACGCTTCTCAAAGGCATTAGGTTGTGAAGATTAAATAACATCCTACTTGAGCTAGTAGAAAAATATTAAAATGGTTATTGGGATGTACATCTTGATTACTCAAATCTGAATTACTTGTGTGACCAATACTAGGATCAAAGGGGCTGTTTATGAAAAATAATGGGATATGTTCTCCAAGTACTACTTTACTTATTCAATTTTCCCTCATCTTATTTCTTGTTTGAATTTTACAGTGAAACATTAACAAGTGCATAAAGTGACGTTTGTGACTATATATTATATATATATATATATATATATATGTATATATATATATATATATATATATATATATATATATATATCTATATATATATATATAATATATATATATATATATATATATTATATATATATATAGATGTGTGTGGTGTGTGTGTGTGTGTGTGTGTGGTGTGTGTTGGTTGTATAGATAGATAGATAGATAGATACGATAGATATAGATATAGATATATTTACATACATACATACACACACACACACACACACACACACACACATATACATATATATATATATATATATATATATATATATATATATATATATATATATATATATGATATGTATGTATGTATGTTAAGAGATAAAAAGACCCCTTAACTAAAAGGAGGGAACTGATAGCCAAACCTACCTTGGTTTTGTTCCCATCACCTGTCATCCCTGTATCTAGTTGAAATTAATCATCAAGTCACAAGTGAATTCAAACCCCCGATATACAAAACTATAATCTTTATTTTCCCAAATAGCTAACACAAGAATGGAATAAAATGAATTAAAGAAAATCCCATAGAAAATAATTAAATCACCATTACTCTTCCACGAAAGCATCATGTATATAATAACCCCTTTATCCTCACTTGTCAGCCAACTACCCGAGTCTTTATCAATGTATGTCCTATAAGTCAAGAGAATTCATTTTTTAAGTAGCAACAACAGAATCCATCTGAAATAAAGAGACCATAATTATCAGACAATGAAATGCTAAAGTTCGTCAATAATATTAAGTGTCGCACAACACTTCCCTTCTCAATCCTCTAAAATAAATGCCACTGTTCAAATGTTCTTTAAATTTTCCAATGGATCTTAGCACCGCCTTGGATCTCCAAAGTCTCTTTTGACCACTTCGACAGTTTGTCGTCTAATTGCCCCCTTTAATTCCCTTACTAGAGATTATATCTCATGCATTTGTTCTAACAGACGTATAGACATACGCACGCTACTGAACACACAAATGCATGCACGCTAGTCTATTCTGTGCATTTCCATTTCCCATGTACATGTTGTATTTAGCGCACTGACATCACAGTCATGTGCTTCTGAGCTAATCGAGGTCATATGTGCACTCACAATCTCACCAATGCGGCCGGCAATATTATGATGTGTAAGCTTGTCTCGTCTGTTCCAATGTTTGTAAGCTTCTATAAACAATTGACACTTTACTGTTTTTTCCGCATTCCAATCTTGTTCATGTCACTCGTTATCGACCTGATTTCTACTTATTACAAGTTTTGTCCAGTGCCTTTTACATGACTTGGTCAACACCATTATGAACCCCTGTCGCATACCAGACTCGACTATTGGAAAATAGTTTATGATGTCGTCTAACCTGTCACATGATTTAGAGCCACTTCTGCTGCTGGGGTACCCTGTCGGCTGCATCCAAATTTGATGGCTCCTGCAAAGCACATTGTGACCATCATTATCGCTATCATAATGGCAATCACTGGAACTTTGTAGCGTTCTGTGAAGAAAAATTCATCCTCTCCATTATCCTCTAGTTGCAGAACTGTAATCGTCTCTAGTGTAGGTGGAACTTCAACCACATCGTGATCCCCATGTGTTTCATAAACACCTTTGCCGATGAATTGTAAATCCGTTGGCTGAGCGCCATGAACCATTCTGAAACAACTCTCTGCATGAGTCATCATCAAGGGTCTGTGACCCCTGTAGGTGTATCCTAACACCCCATTGATAAACTGTAGATTCACCATCTTCCTATGAAGGAATCGTGACCACCACCTCTTTGCCGAACTTGAAATATTCCATGACTTCTATGCAAGTGCTTCCTACAACCGCCTCGTAGAAGTATCGTACATCTCCCTGATTTGTCCCAGAATTTATCCTGAGATGACCCATCGACGATATCTCGTCCTGTATTCATAGCGATCCGTGACCTCATCGCTTGTATGAAGAACAAACATCTGGTGCTGTAGATCCAAAGTTGTTTTCGTTGTCGCCACTCGGTGTGAGCTTGGGAATTCTCTAAAGTCATTGTGTGACAGTATTTCGTCATTAATACGTCTTAACTGATCCCCTACAAGTCTATGTACTACTAGAAATAATTCCTACTTTAACACACGAATTTGTCATGAACTAACATGCCCAACCTCATAGTCAGTTACTAAAGACTGAAGTTCCTCACTAAAATAAATATGATCTTTATCTAATAACCCCTTTTTAAAACTTACTAGGAGAACTTTTATCACTAACTGGCCACTCGCAATTAATCCCTTATCTGACAAGTACACCAACAAAACCCCATAATATTTATACAACAAAATCTCCGTAATATTTATACAACTAACCTCCATCAAATATAATGTTGGCTCTTATTTCTCACTAAAATAAATATGATCTTTATCTACTAACCCTTTTTTTTAACTTACTAGGAGAACTTTTATCACTAACTGGCCACTCGCAATTAATCCCTTATCTGGCAAGTACACCAACAAACCCCATAATATTTATCCAACAAAATCTCCGTATTATTTTACACAACTACCAACCTCCATCAAATATAATGACTCTTATTTCTCACTAAAATAAATATGATCTTTATCTACTAACCCCTTTTTTTAAAACTTACTAGGAGAACTTTTATCACTAAATGGCCACTCGCAATTGACAAGTACAACAACAAAAACCCATAATGTTTGTACAACAAAATCTCCGTAATATTTATACAACTAACCTCCATCAAATATAATGTTAACTCTTATTTCTATCTTACGTATCTCAAGATAAATTCCATCCCTTCTCCACACCAAAACTCTATGTAAAAATATCGTTAAAACCACTTAATCCCGATTACCAAATGTAGTTTGTAACACCCACATAAATTACCGCTGCAGCATATCAGTATCATTTCCCGAATGACGCCTTAAAATTCCTCACCAGGGAATGTCATCATCTAGAATTCCTCTGAGTAATCAACTCCAAAAGAAAATACAACAATTGGTCTCATCCGAGACACCACAAACCTGTTTATTCAACACATCCTCAATCAGCAACATTGCCAAGTCTGGTTATCTTCGTCGATCCCGAAATCCCCACCATTAACCTCATATTAGCCCCAAATCCTCATTAATCCTCCTGGGAAATCCTCAATAAATCCATACTGACACCTCATAACCACATTAAATGTCATCAAAATCCTCATTGTTACCACACAGGTACCCAAAAATTCTCCAACCCCATTATATAACCACCAATATAAAATACACCACCACAGGCTAAATCCTAAGCCATTTAAACACCGCCAAATACACCTCAAAGTAAACCATTTGTGATACCGCCACGTGTATATAATACACAAGAAATCGCCTCGTCGGGATATAAACCTCAGAAAACCACAACCACAAATTATCAACCACATACTATATACCGCCATATAACCACTGGTGAAAAGAAACCCATAGAATACACCACCTTACCAGGGAAACCGTAAAACCACAATGCACCAGTACCACCCCGAAGAGCCATAATACCACAAAGAAGCACAGTCACCACCCCAATGGCTCATAGGACCACAAATCACCACCAAAAATCATAGCCACTAAAATTCACCACCAAAATAACCACCAAAAATCGTCCCCCAAAAAGTCAACAACACCAGGAATCACCAAATCACCAAAAATCACCACCAGGTATCACCAAACCACGAAAAATCACCACCAGTTATCACCAAATCACCAAAAAGCACCACCAAAAGTCATCACCATAAGAATTCCTTATAACATTTCTCAACTCAACGAATTTTCCCACGTTTTTCACCCCATTATTCCATTATTACAACAATTGCCTCGGGTTTTTATGCCAAATCGCTGCAGTTGCACAGAATAAGAAAATAGTAAAAGAATGAAAGAAAAAAAATGTTATATAAGACTGATTAATCACATTTCGGCATCCATTTGCAAAATCTAGGGAGGGAAAATGCAACTGCACAGTGTCACCTTTTTATCGTTTTCCCATCTTCTTCATCTTTGATATATATGTCAATTTCGACCGAACTGTCTTTTCATCTAAGACTAAAAATCTGATTCCTTTCTGTTCTTCAATAACTCTAAAAGGACCCTCAAACTTTGGACCCAACTTGTAATTTAGTTCATTTCTAACATTGATTTTAAGGAATACATTATCTCAATAGCAATTTTAACATCTAATGATTTCTCGTTACTTCTTGCCACCATTTCTCGGGTCTTAGCCTCGAGATTATGGCTGAGACAAGCATGTCTCTCCTTTGCTGTGGAAATTAATGCCTCAATTGTGTCTTCTCCGTGATGGGGTATAGGTAGCAAATCAAATGTGCCTCTCGCTTGGCAACCAAACAATGCTTCAAATGTAGACATTTTAATGGAATCACTGACCATTTCAATATATCTATCCCAGTTTCTATCATTTCCTCCTATAGTCCTCCTGAGAGCTTCGAGCACTATCCTGTTTGTTCGTTCACATAACCCAATAGCTTCAGGTCTGTATAGAATAACTGTTACTTTCTGTATCCCCATGACTTCTGCTATACACTCTAAGGTCCTGTTTACAAATCCTCTACCATTGTCGGTCAACAAAACCTTGGGTGAGCCATATCTGCAGATGACCCCATTGAAAAATACTACAGCTACTTTTACGGCCGTTTTATGCTTAAGTGGAAACATTTTCTACTGTCCTCGTTAGTTCATCTATTACTGTTAATAAATACTTGTGGCCATACAATTGATTCACAAAAATTTCCTAAGATATCCATAAGTATTCTCTGAAAAGGTCTATGACCCTAATTTGCAGGAAGTTACCCTTGCGGGTTTGCAAGCATTGCACACTGTCTGTCCATATAATTTTCCAAAAATACTTATTACACATTTCATTGTACGTTTTTTCTACCCCCAAATGTGGACTACCAAACTTGCAAAGTACTGTATCTAAAACTACTGGAAACAGGACTTTTGGAATCACAATCTGTGTCGTGTCTCCTTTACTTTCACTAGTACTTAATATATATTTAATTTTCCTGACCAACAGATTACCTTCTAATTCTAAACCTGAAAAAGGTAACTTATAACCTTTCCTGACTGATTCCCCTCCGAGGAACGCTTTTGCGTCTGCCGAAATTTCATCCTTACTTGCCTTTTCTCTATGAGACTGACATCCCATTGTATAAAATCACTAGTAACTACCCCAACCTGAAATCTTTCCATATCATAAAAACTTCTACTAAGTGCATCTGCGACTACATTTAACTTGCCTTCTATATATCTAAGCTTTACATCAAAGTCCCTAATAATAAAGAACCATCGAGCTCTTTTGGGTGACAAATCGGGCTTATTAAAAAGATCCAATAATGGCTTGTGGTCTGTAAGAACTTCTACTTTATTCTCCATTAGTAACATTTTAAAATGAACTAAACTTGATACTATTGCAAAGGCTTCCTTATCTACTGTAGCCATTAGTCTTTCATTGCTGCCCTTTGTCCTAAATTTCTTGCTATGAAATGTAATTGGATGGAGCTTTCCATCAAATTTTTGCATAAGGCAACCACCTATACCCTCCTGACTGGCATCAGTCACTAATGTAAAATGTTCGCTGAAATCTGGAAATTTCAGAACTGGTGGATTCATTAATCCATCCTTCAGTCTCTGAAAAGCTGATTGTTGAGATTCTCCCCAATAAAACTGAATATCTTCCCGCAACACATCTGTTAAAGGAGCTGCTATGTTAGAAAACCCTTTCACAAACCTTCTAAAGAACGACGCCATCCCCAGGAATGACCTAATTTGCTTCTTTGTCTTAGGGACAAGAAAATCTGCAATTGCCTTGACTTTATCGATATTACCTCAAACTCCTTCTTTAGATATGACATGACCTAAATATGTAATTTGCTTCTTCAAGAGGGAACACTTAGCTAGCTTTATACTAACCTAAGTCTCCTAAGTACTTCCTTAAGAACTTCCATTTGATGCTCGATCGAGTCTGTTGCAATCAATATATCATCCATGTACACAAAGACATTTTTACACAATAGTCCATGCAAAACTGTGTTTACTAACCTCGTAAAAGTCATAGGACTACTTGACAAACCAAAAGGCACCCACATAAGTTCAAAATGTCCCTTGGGCACTAAAAAGCAGTATATTCATTGCTATTTTCACTGTAAGGGACCTGCAAAAAAACATGCGCTAAATCAATTGAACTATAAATATTATGTCCCCAATTTCTACAAAAAGGTCTGGTATGCAAGAGACTGGTTAACAGTCAGGAATTGTTTTCTCGTTCAAACATGTAAAATCGATGCATAATCGGACAGATCTGTCCTTCTTAGGCACCATCAACTGAGGAAAGTTGTATGGAGATCCACTAGGTCTAATAATTCCTTCATCTTCCCATTTACTACCTCTTTCTTTACCTGTTCTCTGATTTTGAAAGGTATGCGGTATGCAGGAATAAAAATGGGTTTCGTACCTTCCCCTAGATTCACCTTATGTTCCAACACATTAGTCAGTCCTAATAAGCCTAATGTATCCCCAAATTTCGCCAAAAGTCCGCTTACCACTTCTATATGCTCTTTGTAGTCTGCATTAGCTAAATGTTCCTTAAAGATTCTCTTCCTTGATTGCATTTCTGCCTCTGAAAACTCAGTTTTCCCTTCTGCAATAGCCACTGAACCACAATAATTTTTCCAATCTTGGAGGTCTACCACATAAGTGTTCTTCTAATATTTCATAACTGTATCATAACAGTTCAATAATTCCACCCATGTAACACCAGTGTTTGATACTGTGTTCACCAATACGGTGCTAATAACCCCTCTTAGTTTCTCGCTACCCTCAATTATGCATACCTCTGGGGTTTTTCACTTCCCTCAGTCTGACTTTCACCATAGTCTTTGTACCTGGATTTAAAATAACATCCACTATTAAAACACCTTTATATATGTGGTTAGTACTTTCCTGTTCCACATCCCCCTAAATATCACCCTTATTTATACCAGTATCCCTTATTCAAACCACCATAACCATCATATCAGAATCACCTTTATTATTTCTCATATTACCACTGTTAATACTGCCACAATTGTCGCCAGTACCCCTATTATAAGCACCATTATCACTGATATCCTCATCATAACCGCCATTGTCACCGCAGTTATCCAAAATATTCCCATCATAACTGCCATTATCCAAAATATTCCCATCATAACAGTCAACACCATCGCCAGTATTCCCCATATTAACCTCTGTATCCTCAGTTTCACTTACATCCGCATATGGAATAAAAACACCCGGTATCCCAACCATTATGCCACTAACACCTGTATGAACCAATATCCTGTCTCCTACATGCAGTATGGCCCAGCAAAAGTCTGTTGCCCAACACAACCCCTTTTATCACCAAAAATGGTTCTATCAGTAATCTATCACCCAGAGTAAATCGTATTCGTATAAAACCCAAGGTATTTAATCTATGGGCTTACACATCACACACCGTCTCCGTTGAGGGTTTCAAAGGGTATTGGGAGAACATGGACTGATACAGATCATGGTCCATTAAATTCACTGAAGATCCTGAATCAATAAAAATTGGGATCTTCACATCCTCCACTATTCCATTTACTATCGGCCTGGGCTCTGGGGCGTCCCCCACGAGACCACAATGGAACGTACAAATCATCTGTACCCTTTTTGTTGATCAGCCTTCCAAAATATTTCGCCAATCTCTTGGCTCCATTGAGTAACTAGCCTGGGACGTTCTCATATTGTAACTCCTGAATTTCTGAAGTGTGGGTCTTGCATCTTTTCGTTTTTGAGATGGACAGGACTGCCAAAAGTGATCTGCACTTTTGCATATTCCACAATACTTGACTCTACATACTTTCTTTGTGTGCCCTGGTTTATTACAATTGAAGCAATGCAACTGCTGTTGTCCTCGATCCATCGATCCTCTCTTATATTCCACTTTTGCACACAAATGGGGGGAAGGAAAATCTGAGTCTCTTTGTATTGTATTTTTTGGACCGGTCCCATTTAAAAATGTACTATCCACTGTGGGACATTTGGACATGTGTTTCTGAATTTAGGAATAAATCAGCTCCTCATCTGATGTGGGTTCAATCTTTTCATCAAAGCTATCTACAGTGGCGTCCAGGACGTCGTGTAGAAGCATGGAAAAATGTAATATTTACTGTATTTACACCATTACAGGTTGGTGGCAGCGGTAAAGAGCAATTAGGCCTAAGGATTACATTTCTGGAGGGACTGGGAAGCATATAGGAGTTAGATTAGGTAGATGTTAGGAAATAGTGACTACAGTTATATATTTTTGGCAACTATCCGTCTACTGCTGACAAAGGGGTTGAAGTCAGCGAAATTCGAGTGGTCGAGGGGTCAGCCAGCCTTCTGAAGGCAGTGGCAATGTATATTGTTTGTAGGTGTGACAAGTTTTTACAGCGGAGATTATGGTATAATAAGTAAATGGGGCAATCTTAAGGGGATTAATGTGAAAGAATTACATGCGGTCTTAAGTGTAACAAAACGTATACGTATACGTGCTAATGCAAGATCAAACAGCTTCACCATGTTTAATGTGCCGCTCCTTAATGTCGAAGTAAGTGTTAAATATTTCCTTTCATTTCTATTTTTCTTATGTTACTTTGTGCACAGGCATATTTCATCTTGTGTCTTTGGGGCATTAAAAGAACAGTAGTAGGTTGCTCTTAATTGCAATACATGGGAATATGCAGTACGACACGTTTTATTTTTGTATGTGAGCGTGAGTGAGAAAGAAGCTGCTGATTGATTGAGCTCGACTCAGCAATTACAAAGGTTCATGTTACATTTTCTTTCTCGGTCGCCTTTTCCTGTTTTCTGTCAACCAGCACTTAACCTTGTAACAGTTGTGAACAGCTGATAACCTTGGCCTTCAAAAGTGAAAGAGTAGATCACCCCCCATAGAGTTGAGGGATATTTACCTGAGAAATATGTGGTGTTAGGAATTGGTGCATGCAATTTTCTTTTATTGGTGAATGATACATTATTACTTTTGTGTTGGTGGTTTGTGTGAGGATAAACATATTGATATTATTGAGGTCGGGACGAATTCTGAATTATAAGAGTCCCTCTAAAGAAGACAAAATGGCCGAAGCAGGTAACATTCAAACTTTGGTGCATAAGATAACTAACATAAATGCAGGAGTCTGCCCTTGTCGAGGCATTGTTGATGGCGTTCTGTCCCAACCAGTGCAAATTTTTATTGAGGGAGTGAATAACTACTTAAACACCAAGGGTGCGTTCCCAGAGCCAAAAGCCTTGTTAGATTTCAATAAGGGGATTTGTCATTTAGATGCCGTAGTTTCCAATATGCAAAATGTTGGTCATGGACTTAATTACAAGCATTTCTGAGGATAGTCTATGTAGCAAAGGAACACAGAGATATAGTGAGAGATTTAAGAGGTCTTTACAAGATTAGGAAAGGTAATAAAAACCTTACTGAGTATGGCTTAAACGTTTTGACTCAGCGGGAGAATGGATACAGAAATTGAAAAATTCCACATGGGTAAATGGTGAAAAAATCTCACTTAACAATTTACAGAAAATAATTAAATCACAATTACTCTTCCACGAAAGCATCATGTATATAACTATCCCCTTTATCCTCACTTATCAGCCAACTATCTGAGTCTTTATTAATACACGTCCTATACATCTGAAATAAAGAGACCATAATTATCAGATAATGAAATGTTAAAGTTCATCAATAATATTAAGTGTCGCACCACACTTCCCTTCCCAATCCTCTGAAATAAATGTCACAGTTCAAATGTTCTTTACCTTTTCTGATGGATCTTAGAGCCTCCTTGGATCTCCAAAGTCTCTTGTGACCACTACGACAGTTTGTCTTCTAATTGCCCATACTAGAGATTATATCTCATTCATTTGTTCTAACACACGAATGTACACACACACACACACACACACACACACACACACACATATAATATATATATATATATATATATATATATATACATATATATATACATATATATATTTATATTATATATATATATATATATATATATATTATATTCTGTGTGATAAGGCTTTCTTTTTTCAATTTTGGTATTTTCCACATTTTTCTGTGTTTTCATTTGCATTCACAATTTGATTAACTTATTTGTTTTCATTAATTAATCATTGCACATTTAATTGAATTTAACACTTGTGAATGAATTTGCATTTACTTAGAATTTTATTAAAGTTTTAGTGTTGTTTAGCACTTGTGAATTAATTTCCAAATTTTTGTTATTACCTAACACTTAGAATTTTAATTGAATAATTTAATTCCTTGAATAATTAATTTTCTTGATTTTTCTGATAAATTAATTTTGATTTAATTTTACTTAACTAATTTGACAAATAATTAAACTGTATTGTTTTCAAGTAACAGTAAATTTCCCTGAGATTGTGAATTTCACTTATAAATTTTAAGTTTGATGATAAATTTTTGTATTTAAAATTTTTATAAGTTTTCTTTTTCCCCAGTATATTTAATTTTAAGTAGAAACAGAGTGGTAACTGAGTTGTTTTCCTTCAATTTAATTGAAGTGAGTTAGAACCAGGGAAGTACTTAGACTTTTGAAGTCAAGGAAATACTTAGACTTTTAAAGTTGTTGATAGAGTGATGCCCTTTAATCAATTTAATTACATATAAGATTACCTCACACTTATTTTAATGAACTTAGACTGATTTTCTGCACTACTGGTAAGTTTTTTAAGGGATCACTGTTGCCTTTACCTGTGATGAAGGTTCGGGTGTCTGGCTGTGTTGAGGTAATACTTAATTATTGGTAAGTGTAGCAACCAGATACTTGGCATTCTCACATACAGACATATATATATATATATATATATATATATATATATATATATTATATATATGTGTGTGTGTGTGTGTGTGTGTGTGTGTATGTGTGTGTGTGTGTGTCTGTGGGTATGTTTATGGTAGTGTCCTTAAGAGTAGTATTGTGAATTTTAGCAAATGCGTTTTGATAGCCACTCCTACCTTGACACCCGCCTGCGGGTGGATCTGCAGTCTCAAACGGTTGTGTGTATGTTCGTCAGTACTGTCTCTGTAGTAAATATATTTGTGACCTCTAATACTATGTATCAGTCCTTCGTCAATGGTTTAGAAATAAAGTCGAAACTAGTCAGGACCTACACCTTGTCTCTTATTTTTCACCTGTGGTATATGATATATAATATCGGATATATATATATATATATATATATATATATATATATATATATATATTTATATATTGGCTGGTGTTTCGTAATTAGAGGCCTCCCCCCCCTCTCCACAGAACAAATGGAAATATATGAAGTTTTCTGCTATAGCCTATCTCCAAGTCCATTATCTTAAGTTACTATTAAGCTATTTTTCATATTACATTTCTTGTATTTTCAGACTGAGCGACGGAGTTAGATACAGCCATGGCTAACGACTCGGAGGAAATCAGATGGATTGACCGAATCCAGGCTATATCCTTCAGAGATGCCAGGGATGCTGGCACGTCCTTCATTTCACGTTCCTGGATAGGTAAATACATTAAAAGAAATGAATCTTTTGTTAAAACAAACTGGAACAAAAATCTACATGACTGTCATTGCGAAAAGAGTGAGAATCTTGGAAGACCTGAAGCCCTTTCTCATGAGTCAAAAGACATCATAGCTGAGGCAGTGGGTAGACCAAGAAAGTTTTTACGTAAATTGGCACTTGAATTAGAAACAAAATGGTGAAAGAAGAGAAGTTATTAACAACGAAGAGAAGACCATGCATGGTTTTGTGGTTCATTTCTTAGAGATTGGGATGAAGCTGATGTTTCCATGTTGCCGCATCAGATAAATTCTTCATTTCACACAGTCAGGAAGCCAAATCATAAAAATGGACATCATTTGGGCTGCAAAGTTGGATGATATCAGCGATGACATGAGCTATCAACAAGTTGTGAAATTTCTGAATGTTTGGGAATTTTTCTCTGTTTCACAGCCAAACAGTTAATGTGGATCACCAAAGAAAAAGGACAGTCATGGAATGGTGAATATTTCAGAGAAACTGTGCTTACTGGTGGAGTATTTCCTTTCCTCAAAAATCCTGAAAATGTGTTATCTGTTGAAGAAGTCACATTTTTGCATGATAAGGCACCATGCTTCAAGGCTCTTCAGACACAGAAGCTGCTTCGAAACGGTGGTATCGATTTCTTCTTATCAAGTGAATTTCCAGGTAGGTCCCCTGACCTTAAAGTGTGTGAAAACATTGGTAGTATCTTAAAGGATTTCGTTGAAGCGTACACAGTGAACTATGATGGTATACCAAGCCTTGACGACCTGCGAAGAGAGGTGACCGAAGTGCTCAGGGAAATGGAGTTTGAGTCTCAGCTTTTTTGCGATTTGCTGTAATCATACCCCTCAAGAATGCAGGCTATGGTACAGGTGGATGGAGGCCACACAAAATATTAAATACTCAGAGAGAAACTTAAATAAATACCTGTTCTGAATTACTTTTGTTTTTGTCCATATCAATTTTAGTTTATGCTGTAAAGGGGTGGGGGGCCTCTAATTTCGAACACCTTATATATATATATATATATATATATATATATATATATATATATATATATATATATATATATATATATACATCATTACCTAATTATTGTACACACAGGTATGCATTCATATATATATATATATATATATATATATATATATATATATATATATATATATGTATATATATATATATATATATATATATATATATATATATATATATTGAATCTTCAGTCGGCAAGATAACAATACTTCAGTGGGTACCGTGATACATGTTGTAGAAAGCCATAAATTATTATCAAAAACTTTTCGCACACAAATCGCCGTGAATCATCAGTCTGTGAACAATAAAAGTAATTACTACATTATAAAAAGGAATTCACAAAATTACAAGCTAATCAAGAATTAATGGTTTAAAAAGCAAAGCAGAAATTAAGTTGAAAATTTTAAAACACTGTAAAAAGAGAGAGAGAACCAAGACACCAACCATCCAAGGTTAAAAATGAAGAAGGAAAGGCAAAACCTGACGTCCCAAATAAAAAGTCAATTATGCCGTGGTGTTATTGTTTAAAGAGGTAACTAGCCTTTTAATAAGTAATGACTCTAGAGTAGTCAGATGATCAGAGTCCTTTGTATATCCAATAACAGAGAAGTGCTGTTTCAAGACCTCTATTTTGAATATTGCAGCATGATTTTCAATGTTAGAAAACTCTGGTTGTTTAAGTCTCTGGCCTGTACGAAAACTGAAACCCATCTGGCTGCAATATTTCACTTCCAATAGCCTACGAGTAGATCCGATGTAGAAGCCCGGACATCCAGAGCATGTGAATTTATATACAGCATTAGATCTCATGAAGGACTGCAAGCGATCTTTACAGCTGAAAAATTAACCTATCTTGCATGGATTATTAGAAATGAGTTTTAATTGAAGACAAGGAATTTCTTGTTAAATGATCTGTGTAAGTCTACGTGAGAATTTAGTGTCAATCACAAAAGGGATGGAAACAAAAAGCAGTTTCTTAGGAACATCAAAGTTGGGTAAAGGTTATTGGAGAAATTTGGTTAATAGTTTATTGGTCATTCTAAGGACTATGTCTTTTGGGTGGGAATTCATCTGAAAAACTTGTTAAAAATTCTATTTCATTATGGAAAGTTGGCCAACTGGATGAGTATTTTAATGCTCTATGGGCAAGAGTATAAATAGTGTTTAATTTAAAGGTTCTTTGGCATGAACTGTAATAGTTGTTGGCTAATCCTGTATAGGTCTTTTTCTATAGACAGTTGTGGTGAATTCAGAATTGGTTCTTGTAATATTAATATCAAGAAATGGTAAACTATCTCTGCTCTCTGGATATATATAAACGAGAAGATAGAATTAAAAGCTTTCGTACAGGGCAGAGACTTAAACAGCCAGAGTTTTCTAACATTGGAATTCACTGCAGTATGCAAAATAGAGATCTTGAAACAGCACTTCTCTATTATTGTATACAAAGGCCCCTGACTATCTGACTACTCTAGAGTCATTACTTATTAAAAGGCTAGTTCCCTCTTTAAACAATAACACCACGGCTTCATTTCTGTATTTGGCATAAATGACTTTTTGTTTGGGATGCCAGGTTTTGCCTTTCCTTCTTCGTCTTTAGCCTTGGATTGTTGGTGTCTTGGTTCTCTCTCTCTTCTTATAGTGTTTTGAAATTTCTAACTTTTAATTTCTGCTTTGCTTTTTAAACCATTAATTCTTGATTAGCTTGTAATTTTGTGGATTCCTTTTTATAATGTAATTACTTTTATTGTTCACAGACTGATGCTGCACCGCGATTTGTGTGCGAAACGTTTTTGATAATAAATTATGGCTTTCTACAAGATGTATCATGGTACCCCCAGAAGTGTATATATATATATATAATATATATATATATATATATATATATATATATATTATGCGGGTGTGTGTGCGTGTTTGCGAGTGCAATGGTTAGGTAATGATGAGGGATAAAATTTTACACAACTTCCTTCAAGTCTATCTAAACGCAGGAGTCATCCTTACGTTCTTCATTGTTACAATCCCGATTAAAACAAATCTCCTCTTTTACAATGAAATAATTCAATTTAAGACATTCTTAAACATTTCCGTCATTAGAAGGTAAATTCAATTATCGCACTAATCAAGAGCTCTTCATTTCGAAAATATTTCTAATCGCATAACAATTTCAATGATTAATATTCATATCAAGTGCATTCCCCATTTTTCCTTTTCCTTTTAATGCATATGCGATGAGTTTCCATGACGGTTTCTCTAATTTCGTACTCCACACATATACAACCTCCTTACTCTATTCTGTTCATTTACGTCTATTTTCTGCATTTATACATTTGGAGTATTGGCTCCATTTCCGGATCAATGTTTCACGCTTATCTCGTGGGATTTTATGTAATTAAAGATCTGTCATGTGATTATAAAAAACGGCAACAAATGAACACTGGCAATGACTTGGAAAATAAATCTCAGTTCTTTTACATTTTCTAAATAGGAAAACCTCGACAAAAATATTGTTCGATAATTCAAGCAGCTGAGTTTTCGCAATTGTTAAAAAATTATGCCTTACTCTCCTTTTTCACGTTATAAGTCATTCTTTTAATTTTCCTTAAATATATGAAATAATTTTATAAAAATTATCAAAAACTTTGTTAAATCATTCGAGTTATCATAAAACAGTCATATCTTCCATTTTTTTCTGGAGATAATGTTCTATGCTTCATCTTTGATATTACAATGCCATTTATTTGATAAATTCAAGCCACATAAACGACTGTTTCACAGAGATACATCAAGATTATCCGCTAATCATGACACTTCAAACTTTCAAAGCCATTTCTTATTATTTCTTCTGCTGTCTGCAATGCGCGAATGTCTTGAAAGTGAGGAAGTATCTCGTTTCCAGAGACATTTTTTGGTAGGTCGAGTTCGGAAGCGGGCCTGCCACTGTCTCGCCATTCTTCCACAAAATTACTTGCGAAAGAGATAAGCAATCAGATTCACCGTGAGGGGAAACACTCGCTAAGGACTCCCCTCAGTCCGACTATGCTTTTACCCACCAGTTCCCCTTTTCTTCTTTCGATAATTTATTCCCCTCGAGCGTGCATCAGCGTTTTGCATCATCCCATTTCAAATCTATTCCAAACACTGAGTCTCCATCTCATTTAAAGCATTTCCACATTCAGCCGCCTTCCCCCCCGCCACCCCAAAATCAATGTGTGTGTGTGTGTGTGTGTGTGTGTGTGTGATTGCACTGCTCGCAGGTAGCGCCTAGAGTATCCTGCGCTTGAATCCGAAACTGGACGAGGAAAGAAAGGAAATGGACACGATTCTTGAAAATTCCGTACGCTTCTGCTGATCTATGAATTAGCACCTGATCGTTAGACGGCTGCTGTAAGTCTCTGGGGAGGCGGAAAGAGCTCACGATCAGTACTCCATCAATATATATATATATATATATATATATATATATATATATATATATATATATATATATATATATATACCATCGTATCACGATTAAAAACTAGAAACAAGAGGGCCTTGAAAAGAGATCCTCATTCCCCTGGGGTGAAACTTCTCTCTCTCTCTCTCTCTCTCTCTCTCTCTCTCTCTCTCTCTCTCATCGCGTCCCTTTTTGAAGATTTCATAAATCTCTGAAAATTCCTCGAACGCACAAACACACAGGTTCCCTCTCCTCCATCCGAGAGGAGGGGAACGGGCGCATTCTCTTGGCAGCTTCAGCGTAATCCCTCATAACATCTACCTTAGTCTTTTCCAAGCCTCTGCCTCTCACCGGTCTACAACTTTCTCTCTCTCTCTCTCCTCTACGAAGTTTCTCTCTCCCCTCACCTTTTCCCTCCATCCAAACCACCCTTCGCGTACTCATCCCCTGTCAATCCCTCTTATCCGTCTTCCTCATCCATCTTCTTTCACAACTACTACTACGACTACTCGTAGAAATACTCTCTCTCTCTCTCTCTCTCTCTCTCTCTCTCTCATGACTCTGACACACTTATTCTGTACACTTTCCATAATATATAGTTGTAAAACAAATGTCCTTTCTGCCAGTTCACAAAAGTATATTTATGATCCGCCAACTTTAAATTCTAAATCAAACATGTTAATGTATGTGTACAAAATCATCATTTAATTACGGGCCAGTATCCTTACAATATACAATACATTTATTGCAACAATTGAACTTAAACAAAAGCACATGCACGACACTTGGAGCCACGAGATATCTATTCTAACCAGAAATAATGGCGAAACAATTTCATCAGCGTGTAGTTATAATACAGTATATTTATTCATTTGAGCCACACAGGAAAAATAAAATGGCCCTCAATCTTCACGATTCCCTACCCCTGGAGCACAACAAACGCTCAAAAATTAAGTGAGCGAAGATTAACCAGTTAATCAGCCGCTAAATAGGATAAGTTACTACTCGCTGCCTATGGGTTAATGAACTCAATGGCCCCTTACCTTTCTCTATTTTCTCACACTTTGAAGATACATTAATTCCTGTAATTCCTGAAAATTCTTGAATCAGAGTCGGGAATAAACGGAGAATCTCTTACTTCCAAGATGGTTGTCCGAGCCACACTTTCTCTCATTAGAAAGAGGTTGCTACTGTGTAGCCAAAACTGCAACCTCATTCTCAAACATGTGAGTTCGACTTACGAACACCCTTGAAGGAAGAACTTCATCTACTTCCACTTGGATTCAAGGCTTACTGTGATAAACATGTCTAAACATGTGAAGAGAGACATAAGTTAAGAGTTCATTGCGATTATTAAAAATACTTACACATATGGTTAAGGTAACCAGTAAAATGATGAGATAATATATTTGTATATTTATCTAATAAAAGGAGCCCATAAAAATGCCAAAATATAGTAAGTGAGTGCTATATTTCAGAGACTGCTGTCTCTCTCTTCAGGTAGGTAATGAATGAGGAAAGTTACAGAAAAGGTGGTATTTATACCAAGAGATCCATCCACAGGCAACCCATTTGACTAGGTCCCCCCTCCCCTTGATAATCTATCCTTAATCTTCTTAAGTGTTGGTTGAAGGAAGATTTTATCTATGATATCTGAATCCCAGGCACCCTTTGAGATGTTCATTACTGTCTTTGTTTAATCGAGACTGACTTTATCATCTGGCTTTTGTACCGACATTTACTGCTATAAATTATATGTGATAAATTCCAGTTTATTCTGTAGTTATGGTTATTTATATGGTTAAAAATATCTGGGCTCTGTTGACCATACCTAACTGACTGTTTATGTTGTATTAATCTCTGGAGAAGTGATTTTCATGTAAAACTGATGTAAGATTGGTCACAGTCCAGGTATGGGATTTCATATAAATCCTGTGTCCTTGGGGGTTGTCTTTTGTTGGACATTAATCAGGGATCTGGCTAAGGTATTTGGGTAGGCGAAGGCAAAAGGCTTAGATTTTCCTGTCCAAGTGTGGGATTTTTATTTTATTGTTGGGTGTCTCTCTGGCCTTGTTTTGATGGGGTTGGTAGAAAATTATATTTGCTTCATGAATCGTTTTCTCAATTATATGGTCAGGATACCTTAAAAACAAAAGCTGATTAGGAATTAGTTCAAATTCCTTTTCCATGAAATCTAGTGAAGAAATTCGTAAGGCTCTTAAGAATAGGTTGCTGCTACGCCTATTTTGATAGAAATGTCATGATAACAAAAGTAGTGATAGAAATGTCATGATAACTAAAGTAGTGATAGAAATGCAGTGATAACTAAAGTAGTGAATGTATTCACTATTTTAGTCATCACAACATTTCTATCAAGATAGGCGTAGCCAGCAATCTATTCTTCAGAGCATTACCAATTTGTTCCCCAGACTTTAAAATAATTTGTGAACAGCTTTCGTCTTTAAGGTATCCTGACCATATAATTGAGAAAGCGATTCATAAATACAAGACCAAAGAGATACCCAACAATAAAATAAAAATCCCACACTTCGACAGGATTAAGAAGGTGGTGACCCCGGTTCTCAGAAAATCTAACCCTTTTCCTCTTGCCTACCCAAATACCTTAGCCAAATCCCTTATTAACGTCCAACAAAAGACAATCCCCAAGAACAACGGATGTACACAAAATCCCATGCCTGGACTGTAACCAATCTTACATCGGTTTTACAGGAAAATCCCTACCCCAGAGATTGATACAACATAAATGGTCAGTTAGGTATGGTCAACAAACCTCAGGTATTTTTAACCATATAAATAACCAACCACAGAATAAACTGGAATTTAGCACATAATTTACAGCAGCAAATGTCGGTACAAAAGCCAGATGATAGAGGCACCATTGATTAAAGAAAGACAGGTAATGAACATCTCAAAGGTCCCCTGGGATTCAGGTATCATAGATAAAATCTTCCTTCAACCAATGCTTAAGAAGATTAAAGATAAATTACCAGGGGGGGGGGGGGTGAACTAGTCAAACAGCTTATCTGTGGATGAATCTCTTGGTATAAATACCACCTTTTCTGTAACTTTCCACATTCATTACCTACCTGAAGAGAGAGACAGCAGTCTTTGAAATATAGTACTTACTTTCTATATTTTGTTGTTTTTATGGGCCCCTTTCATTAGATGGAATTCTGTTTTAAAAGAACATTTTTACTTGTATATTTATATATACATGCATACAAATAATGAATTATGTATATATATATAATATATATAATATAATATTATATATATACAAATAATGAATACATTTAGTTCTGTATTTATATATATATATATATATATATATATATATATATATATAATTATCTATATATATCTATATACATAAATATGATATAGTAAATAATAATATTATATATATATAATAATTATTATATATATATATTATTATAATATATAATATATAGATATATATTACATTTATTACTAGATATATATATATATGATATGTATATTATATTATATTAATATATATATATATATAATTCTATATATATACATATATATGTATATATATATACATCTTAATGTATACCTGAATCACGACAGTTTGGAACGTGATAAATCCGTAAATAAAGGTATAAGCCACGAAGGAAAAATAAACAACGGAGTTTCTACAAGATCTTTCGACTTCAACGTCCTTTACTCACCGCTGATTTAACACATATATGTATATACATAATTCCATATGGTTAATTGCATGTATATAATAAGTATACAAGTAAAAATGATCTGTTAAAACAGAATTCCATCTAATGAAAGGGGCCCATAAAAACAACAAAATATAGAACGTAAGTACTATATATATATATATATATATATATATATATATATATATATATATATATAATGTGTGTGTGTGTATATATAAGAATAATTGTATTCATATATGTATATATATATATATACTAATATATATATATACATATATATATATATATATATATATATATATATATATATATATATATATATATTATTAAGACATCATCAAGTACGAATGAAATACAGTTGGAGAGAAAGTTAACAAGAAAACAAAAAGCTCAAGAATACCAGATGGTTAATTGTCAAAAAAAAAATGAAAGAGATAATCCAGGATTATCGGATATCACACGGTCACAAACCTAAACATAGTTTTAACCATAAGAGAAACTACAGTTTAGCCATACATAGTCCAACAACGTGTTTAAAACTAAACATATTTATTTTGTTGCTTATATTTATCTACAACTTTTTTTCATTATGAAGGCATCGAGTTTAAATAAACCAAGACTTAAATTTAGAACACTTCCATTATTTGACTTGATGAAACAAGATTCAATGATATTCCTTTTAACTGTGTCATTACATGGGATTCAATCTCTTGCTTGACTCCAGTTAACAGGATGATCTAAATCTCTCATATGTACGCATAATGCATATTTGTCCAGTTCTCACATAATATTGGTGCTGTTTGATTCGTTGTGAAAGGATTTTCATATAGGCACACACACATAGTAAACTAAAAATTTCGTTTAATATCAAATTCACTCAACCTCGGAATAACCAACGAGGGAGAATATAAGTGATAAGCAGTGACGGATCGCTTATCACTTATAAATTCCCCTTCAGTAAAATTTCCGAGGTTCAGTGAACCTGACATTAAACGTCAATTGCAGCTTAATGTTTGTGAATACAAAAAACATCATGGTGTGTGACAAAAATTTGTGTGTTGTGTGTGTGTGTGTGTGTGTGTGTGTGTGTGTGTGAATTATAAAGCATTAAGCTACAAATGTCCTTTAATGCCTAATTCATTCTACCTAGGAATTAATATATTTTCATATATGTTAACCGAATGGAAAAAAAAAAACAAAAAATATATATATATATATATATATATATATATATATGTGTGTGTATGTTGTAATGTATGTATGTCTGGTATGTATGTATGTATGTATGATATGTTATGTATGTATATATAGATCAATGACGCCCATTTTCTCATCCCACAACTGTACACAGCTATATCTTTTCTCAATTACACTTTCCACACAGATATCAGGCATCAGATGGAGACAGCGCACCCGAGACACACACCCACTTTTTCGTTAATCCAGGTACTTTGCCATCTACATTTTGTATTGCGCACTTGGGTTCCATTATTAAACCTTACATTGCCCTAAACAATTTATCTCCTATACCATACATCCTCAGCAACCCCCACCCATTGCCTATCTACTGGTCCTGTCACAAGCCTATATTTCCAATCATGTTCCATGCAGCTTTTCCTCTACTTCCAGACTCCTTAATTACCTGTTTCATACACTTAGTCCACACAGCCTCTACCTAATGAAATCCCAAAATGTTCTAACCCGATCAGCCCTTCTTCATCTATCTCATTTTTTTAAGTCAAAATCGTTTTCATCCCTTCGTAACCTTTCCTTCTTCCAAGATGCATTACAGACCTTAGTTAGCCGCAAACAATCATTACGTCCGTTTCATTCACTTCATAAGCATCCTCGAACTTATAGTAGATCCTTCCTCTCGTGCAATATAATGCTCTGCTTTTCTTCTCTCTCCTACCTTTAACAATTTTTTAAAATACACACTCCACTCACCCTGGACTACATCCACTTCAAACGCCACCTCCATTTGTATCTTTCATTCGTGTATCCAGTCGTTGCAGTAAGATAGCAAGCTGATTTATTCCCCCTGTACAGTAACTCATGCTCACTAAAATTCTTACCCACTTTCTTCATTAGTCATTAAAGAATGGGACAGGAAAAGAGAATATAAAAAAATTACATAATCAAGTCATTCAAAAGAAAAAAGCTACTTCTTATAGTTACGCTGAATATAATTAAAACTGGCAAGGAAAATCTTTAATATTAAACACTAATGATGCAGCTAATCACTTGAAAAATCCCCAGCTTTTCGCTTGAAATTCAAGATAGGAAACATTTTGTTCAATTTCTAGTTCAAAATCGATCTTTATAGGTACATACAGGGTGTTTCGAAATTAGAGCCCCTCCTCCCTCTACAGCATAAACTAAAATTGATATGAACAAAAACAAAAGTTATTCAGAACAGGTATTTATTCATGTTTCTCTCTAAGTATTTAATATTTTGTGTGGCCTCCATCTACCTGTCCCACAGCCTGCACTCTTGAGGGGTATGATTTCAGCAAATCGCAAGAAAGCTGAGACTCAAATTCCATTTCCCTGAGCACTTCGGTCACCTCTCTTCGCAGGTCGTTGAGGCTTGGTATACCATCATAGTTCAATGTGCACGCTTCAACACGATCCTTTAAGATACTACCAATGTTTTCACACACATTAAGGTCAGGGGAGCTACCTGGAAATCACTTGACAAGAAGAAATTGATACCACCATTTCGAAGCAGCTCCTGTCTCTGAAGAGCCTTGAAACATGGTTCCTATCATGCAAAAATGTGACTTCTTCAACAGATAACACATTTTCAGGATTTTTGAGGAAAGGAAATATTCCACCAGTAAGCATAGTTTCTCTGAAGTATTCGCCATTCCATGACTGTCCTTTTTCTTTGATGATAAATTCCTAAAACATTCAGGAAATTTCACAACTTGGCGATATCACACGTCATCGCTGACATCATCCAACTTTGCAGCCCAAATGATGTCATTTTTATGATTTGGCTCCCTGACTGTGTAAATGAAGAATTTATCTGATGCAGCAACATGGAGAAAGTCAGCTTCATCCCAATCTTTAAGAAATGAACCACAAAACCATGCACAGTCTTCTCTTCGTTGTTGAGTGATGTTGGGCTTGCTGATAACATGAAATGGCTTGATACCAGATTTTTTCAACTCAATATACAGCACTATAACTTCCCTTCTTTCCCCTTTTTGTTTCTAAATCAAGCGCCAATTTACGTAAAGACTTTCTTAGCCTACCCACTGCCTCAGCAATGATGTCTTTTGACTCCTGAGAAAGGACTTCAGGTCTTCCAAGATTTTCACTCTTTTCGCGATGACAGACATATGGATTTTTGTTCCAGTTTCTATTAACAAAGGATTCATCTCTTTTAATGTACTTAGCTATCCACGAACGTGAAATGAATGATGTGTCAGCATCCCTGGCTTCTCTGAAGGTTATAATCCAGATTCGGTCAATCCATGTGATTTCCTCCGAGTCCTTAGCCATGGCTGTATCTAACTCCGTCACTCTGTCTGAAAATACAAGAAATGTTAAATGGAAAATAGGTTAATAGAAACTTAAGTTAATGTACTTGGAGATAGGTTATAGCAGAAAACTTCATAACTTTCCATTTGTTCTGTGGAGGTGGGGGGCGGCGCTCAAATTTCGAAACACCCGGTTGACAAAGAACGAAAAAGTCCATCTTAAATTCAGTGTTTGAGCCTATAATTAGTACTCTCAGTGTGTAAACTCGTGTTCTTATAAAGGTTCATTTAAATCGTGGAAAGCCAATGCACACTCTTGGCGAATAAGTATAATGGCTTGAAACAGAATTACACGATTCTAGTCATTTGTAGAAGAGTTCCACCCAGTTGAGCGTGAAATTCGTAAGCCTTTCATTAACAATTCCACATGTCGAATATTTTGCAAATAAAAAATTACACAGACTGGTGAACTTCAATTCAATAAAGCAGATTGTCTTGAAGGAGAAACTACTACAAGCCTCTAATCATAAATCGCACTCTAACTGGTGTCACTCAAAAATGATAATAAAAGTTTCAAGAAAAAAAGGACCCCATAAATTACCTTAAATCATTACTTACAACAGGTACTGAAATTATTTTTTATGCAAAACTCCATAACGGGCATCGAATCAAGAATTACACCTAAACTGAAATAGAACTAAAATGGAGCGAATCATGCAGTTTCCTTGCTTTACAAAATAAAAAATAATAATTGAAAGGCCCACAGTCGGTACAGGTCAACTACAGAAAATCTTCGCTTATATTCTCCACTCAGGATAACAGAACCTCCTTCCTTCCTCTGCTACGTAACTACCATAGCAAAAGCTTCCCACTTCAGTGTAAAATTCATCGCTCCAACAAACTGACGTCGTCAATCGCCTGGTCTCTATTCCCTTTTCATTCCACCCATTCGAAGACGACGTCAAGAATCACGACGTGTTCCGTTGAATAATGCTTTCCTATTTTGCTTGAACTTCCCAATTCAATGGCTTCACTTCCCTATTCAACTTACTATCAAGGTACTTATACAACAATGTAAAAAATAACTGATAGGGAGCCAGATGAAGTCAATAAATAGTCCACATTTATTTTTGGATTCATTATTTGAAGCACCTGGTGTGATATGCCAATATCCTTATTGCATTAGGTCTACCTTTCATGATCATTTCCTCTTCGGACGATCTTCTCCGCCGTCGTTCAATTCCCATCAACCCTCGTCGGTCATTCCCTTTTATGTCCCCTCGAGAAACATCACCACTCGTAATTCCCCCCATTGCTTTCCCTAAGTACCCCCTCATTCTCTTTCACTAGATCTTTTAAATTCTAATTTCCTCTTCCCCTCGTCCATTTTTTCTTCGTCCTCTCTTGGCTTTCCCCTCATCCATTTTCTTGTTTCCCTCGTCTCCAATTTCACCTGACGCGTCCCACCTGTTCTGGAGCGCGGGAGCCATAGCACTTAATTGGTTCCCCTCGGGCGGAAGGTCTGATAGCGGGCCTGCCCAGGTGTAACTCTCATACATACGCATGAGTGAGGGGAAAGAACAGAGGGGGAGAAGGCCCAGTAAATGGAGGTAAAAGGATGGAGCAGAGGGAGCGAGACGGCGGGAAAGAAGCCAGAATGAAGGAAGGGAGATGAACTCAGGATGGGATGACGAAAGAGATCCCAATGGCGATAAAGTCAAGAAGAAAGACAGAGGAGGAGGAAGAAGAGAAGGAAAGACTTGAAAAAAGGGGAAATAAAAGGAAATCTGAAATGAGATGAACTTCTTGGGAAAAGTTAATCAAGAACAGAGATAAAGACGATGATGAATAGGAGATTAAAAAGGGAAAATATGGAAATGAAGAGAGAGAGAGAGAGAGAGAGAGAGAGAGAGAGAGAGAGAGAGGGGAGCTGAACTATCGTTTAAGCTGGTGAATTGCTCTATTATTCTACTTCAAGTCTCGTGGAATGTAATATAATGGGAACCGTTTTGGATGGCACTGGAGGCATCCCATACCACTGCGTGGACCTTCATTTATATATATATATATATATATATATATATATATATATATATATATATATATATATATATATGTGTGTGTGTGTGTGTGTGTGTGTGTGTGTGTATGTATGTATACTATGTGTGTGTGTGTGTAAGTTATTCCATAATTTAGGGACTTGCATATTAAATGATATTTGTGTCTTAGTATTTGAATATATAAAAGTCGCCTGTATAAATGGTAAAAATTCTGTTAACAGATGTATGTATATGTATATATATATATATATATATATATATATATATATATACTATATATATATATATACATACATACATACATTTATACAACTTTGTGGTTCATGCTACTTCAGTGGTCCCAAGGCACTGAGACTGTCTCCTCCACCAGTTTCCGCATTTAGACTTACAAGATCTTCAGAGGAGGACCTAAGCATTCAGTGTTCTCATTGGTCAAATCACAGATTTTGGTGGACAGCCTAAATCAGATAAGATTGTTTAATTAGTCAGGATGAGTCAAATACAACCCTGAGACAAACAGCAGCTGAAGCTTCTCCTGGCCTTATTGTTGTGACCCTTGGGCATCAGCAGCAGCAGGGAAAGTGAAGGTTATCAAGATGAACCATTGAAATTTCATTGGTGGAAGCAGCGTTAATTCAGCCTTTCTTTCTAAATCTTGAGGTACATCATTAGCAGTGTGGGTAGTGGACTTTCTTTGCTCTTAAAAAGGACTTGCCAATAACAGAAAAGATGAAAATAGTGGAGGGATCGTTTTGAAAGCATTATTGCTTGTAATGGAAAAGAGAAAGCGCAAGAGGTCAGACTGGAAAAGAGATAATTGATATAAGATCTTAGGCTGATGACCAAGTGTGTGCCTTGCCTTTAATAGCAAGTATGTAACCATTTTTTCAACTATGGTTACACAGTTTTACTTCCTTAGATGACATATCAACTATTAATTAATGTATAAATAGGTCAGGGACACCACTATATATATATATATATATATATATATATATATATATATATTATATAATTATATATATGATATATATATGTGTATATATATATAATATAATATTGTATATAAAATATTATATATATTTATGTGTGTTTGTGTGTGTGTGTGTGGTGTGTGGTGTGTGTGTATATAATCACATCGTGAAATTTTATATGCAAAAATTAATCTACAAACGTCTTTCAATATCCAATTTGCACTACTTCGGAATATCACCAATGATGAATTATAAGTGATAAACGATTTGCTACCTAAGTGACTCTAACACCCAATACTCGTCAAAGACTTCCGGTCGACGATCTCTAGACTATTCGGCTATCAAGAGAAGTAAAATTTAATGCTAACTCTATTTTCCATATACCTGTCGAGTGCAGGAATTTGTACTTAGCGTTAGCACCAAACCCCCCACCCCCCACTACCATGACAGCCACAACTTTTTATGAATCTTTATTACATCACAGTGAAATGTTATATGCGAACATTAATCTACAAATGTTACTTAATATCCAATTCACGCTACTTTGGGAATATCACTGAAGGGGCATTATAAGTTTTAAAGTTTTTATCCCTCTGGGATATGAAGATATTGTTGCAGAATTCAACTGTATAGCTCAGGCAGCTACATGCATGAAATGTTCAAGAACGGTGCATGACTACACGGATATCACCAATTTGGACGAAAATATTGCCTCAGGGTATTCATCTGTTTAGTCATTACCTATGTTTATAACTATTTTAATGTACTGGTGTTGGAACTACAATTTCTTCTCAGTTCTGTTCATTGTTCTTTTAATCTAATTAACTCAGTGCTGATGGTATACTGTTCCTCTTTCTTGCTATTAAATTGAAACAGTAGAACGGTCCTCTGGAAGCTCCTACCATCACTCTCATTATGGGTTGATGGGTCAGGTTCGTGTAAGAACTAAGACAGAAGACCCTCACTCTTCCTTATGGCAGGAAACCCAACAAGAATTGGACTATTCTCCCTAAATGTTAATCAATAACAAGTCCTCAAACAAGCAGGTCAACAAGTGGATATGAAGTGAAATGGACAGGTGGTATAATGATGGTGAGCAGTGGCAACCAACCATGAAAATACAATCAAGCGAGCAAGGACGCACTTCAACTACCTAGAAACATTTTCACAAAAAAATTTATTTCCCCTTAAGTTATACACATCTGCACCGCAGCTAGTATTACCAAAATAGCATATAAAAAATGATCAGGAAGAATAGCCCAATCCCAACATCAAAGGGTCTCCTAAAGCAGATCAACGTACATACCTGTTCAAATTCACTATCAGTGGATAATCCAGCTCATACGTGGCTATGATAACAGTGAAATTAGGAATGATAATATCTTGTCACGCACAAGAAGGGGGTCCAAATCGACATGAAAAGGGATACCGTAGTAAAGAATACCACACTCCTTGAACACAATACAGGAAACATTGTTCCTGCCCATCAGCATTGGGGCCCCCTCTATCCAGGACCAAACAAGAACCAAACCTGATAATGGTTACAAAACTGAGTGTGGACATAACAAGCACAATCTTGTGTGAGCAACACCAATGCTGCTGAGAAACCGATAACTGCATCTTGTCCAACCAAAACATTCATTGGAAAATACCAATGGCTGAGTCATCATCCCAGCCTGTCAGAGCCTGATATTTTATTCACAGTCAATCACCGGTTGTTAAGCATGCCGTCCACATGCCGACCACCTTGTATATAAGGAGCCAGATTCACTTTTTGTAAATCAGTGTGCTCTCTTCTTTTGGTGTGACTGTGTTCATTGAACCTGAATGAAACGTGGTCCAGAAATTCAAGAAACAACTTACCCAAGGAACAGCCCAAGGAACACCAAGTAATAAAATAAATAGGCTATTTTCAGTACAAGCTAAACACATCATCATCAACGTTGGAGTTACACTATAACTTGGAGGTGCTATATTATCTTTATTAAAAGAATTTTCACCAAAAAATGTTGCCTCTAAATTTATGAAAGAATGAAAAACAAACACGAGTTATTGGCAGAATGCAGCGACAGAAAAAGGGTAATCATACGAAACTCAAAAGATTTTATGCAATCTGAATGCAGTTATCAGAGTTCCTTCCACTTGTTTGAAAGAGGCTCTTCTACCTGAGAAGTAGCAATATTATCAGCCAAGCTGCAACCCTAGTTTGAAAAGCATGATGTGGCAAGCCCAAGGCCTTCAATAAGGAAAATAACCGAATACCGAAAACATTAAAAAAAGAAAAAAACTATTTAAATGCATTTGCACTTAGTTTACCTTCTGAATTTTCAACATGTCAAGTATATGAGTAGCAAGATTATACTAAGAATGCACAATGAACTAATCAGATACCAGTGCCTGAGATCAATACCTAACTTTGGAATATTTGTTTTAAGAAATTTAATAGATACCAATTTTTATCCAACAATTTTAGATGCAAGTTAGCTGTTGGAGACCAAACCAGGGAACAACATTAAAAAACTCCGAATTAAAGAATCAAAACACTTCCTCTGAATAGACAAGTTTTCAAAAACCCTGAAAGGCTTTCTCAATATCTCAATTTTTTTTGCAACTGAAGAATAAATGAACTGGATATGTTTCTTAAAAGGCAATTCTCAATCAAGAATGACACCTACAATTTTAAATGAGTTTTATGTGGATAAAAATATATTGTCACAGAAAAGGCATGGCTGGAGAGGGTAAGGGGGGGGGGGGGGGGATCCAATGCCCCAGACCTGCAACCATACTTCTTTGTTTGTTGGGGTTCAACTTCCTTTTCCGTAATATACTCCATTCACTAATTTCACTTAATGTCTGTTAAGAATCACTGCAACCACAAATATACATTCAGGAGAATGGATTGATGCATATAATGTAGCAGTATCTACATCAGCAACCAAACACCAAAGAGTATATATATTACTTAAATCCATAGTACCCATCAACAATTACATTCTGCAATCATTTAGTTCATATCAGTAATCATACTAAGAAGAGATCTTCCAAGTCGTACTTATTTTGAAAACTCGGACATAATTCATTAACTCAAAAGCAGCACGAACCAAAATACGCTTTCCATTTTATCATTAGCTCTTTATTCCTTATGGAGAGACCTTTCCTCAGTAATGATGAAGAGGAACCTAGAAGATATTTCAGAGTACTGAAATTTTCATTATAGTTATGGTTATACTTTTGATTTACTTCAATGTTTTCGTAAAAAAAATCTATAGGTTCAAAGAGAAAGATAATAAGGCTTACAAAATCACCTCTGAACTTCTCTCGGCCTTATTTTTTCTAGCTGATATAAAACAGCAATCTCATTCTCCAGGTGATGTCTTTAATCTACTTACAGTGTCTGTTTCAGTGATAACTGAGGGCGCAACAGTTCTGTGAGTCTATCGGCACCTCTGACCAGGTGTAATAGCAGTGGATAACTAATATAGTCACCATTGAAAAAATCAATGGCTACAGCTTCATGCCAGCTAAACAATACTAAAAAAATTGTAAAATAATATGGTTGATTATAAATTAAAGCTCATCCTCATCATTCATCACGTGAATGAAACTTAATGGAAACTTATCAGATATTTTGCCTCATATCCTCATATAGTAAAATATCACAATCTAGACGAATGATCAACCTTGGCTTCTAGTCTATTCAGATGTACCAAGTTCAGCATATGAGCATACAGGCTTGCAAAGATACTTAAAAAAATAGGCATAGGGATACGGAAGGACATGGCACATTACATTGATTTCTTTATGTGCACTATCCTTCCCAATCTTCATTAAAAGTGAAAACACTATCACTAACGCACAAATTCAAACGATCTCTTGAACCACGGGATGTAAGTGGCAGAAGGTCACGATTCATATTTTCTCATTTTCTCGATAATAAATTCAAGGTACACTCAACAACTCTGCTAAACAAAGATACCACTTCGTAGCTTATTATCTTCCTTTTATTCTAGGAAATGTTTTATACTTCATCGATATAATAAATGCTATATATATATATATATATAGATATAGCAATTATATATATATATTATATATATATATATATTATATATATATAGAATGATGATATATAGCAATTATATATATACTATTAAATATATATATATATATATTATATTTAAATATATATATTATATTATATATATGCTTTCGTAGAAATTCTCATATTTTTTGTGCATCGTTCTTACAATCCCAAAGCAACTAAAGCGAAAGCATAACGCTAAGCATCATACATAACTATGTACATAAATACAAGTCCTGAATCATACTTTAATAATTAAGTATTTTAAAGGAATAAGTGATAAGCTAAGGAAATCCGTTACCCAAACAATTGCTTGTCTCGATCATCACCCAAATCTCTAATGCCATTCCAAAAGCTCCACTCGCAGTCTCAGAGGAATCCAGCTAACAAGCAAACTAACAACATTCACGATAGGCCTAAGTTGTAAGGCGGTGGTGTAGATGAAAAATAATCATTTTTATTCCTTCGCACTTTGATACTACACACGTTTATTGCCTTAGTTGCAAATTGGGTTTGAATTATTAAGGAAATAACACATTCGAAACCGTAAAACAAAATGTCTAGTCATCTTACTCGAGTGCGTGAGCAATAGAACAGAGTTTCACTAGAACTACTCTTTGCAAGCAAGAATGTTATTGATAATCGGGTCACGTAAACACACCTACAATGAAGTGGGAAGGGTAGATACTAGTGATGCAAAAGATGATGCGCTTGACATTAGGTTTTAAACTAAAAGTTTTAGACATACTGTTATATGTTCGGTTCCCTCTACTTTCAATGCATACAATATTTATATTCTACTCTACTTATGTGTGCATTGATTCTTATTTTTTCACATCTTCCTGCAAAAGAGTAAAAGGTCCTTAGTATGAGAAAAATATAAAGGGAGGAAAAGTTAGAAGGGTACTATTAAGAGATGGGAAAAGCATCAATTTAATTTCTCGAAAGCGCCGCTACATCACCCAGAGAGAATGGAATGGAGCAGGATACAAAAGGAGGGCCGATGTGCTGCTGATAGCCCTTCTTTGAAGTATATCATGTAAATCATGAAACCTTTACCCTTTCCAAATTTTTTTTTCCTAGAAAATACCATTTTTTATGAAGAATATCTTTATGAGGAATATAAACTATTATATAAATAAATACTAGTAAGACAAGAAGGTGAGTAACGAACGTAAGACAAACGCGTAGTGAAATTATTCCCGAGGGTTGACTATAGGAGTGACCGTCGTCACTGTACCAATGGTCATTGAATTTACTCCAAATAAACACTACTAGGAACCTAGTACCTGAAGGTTTCCCACACCAACAAGTTTCGCCCCCCCCCCCCCCCACGCCCCCCCCCCCCTCCTCTCTCTCTCTCTCTCTCTCTCTCTCTCTCTCTCTCTCTCTCTCTCATCTTTCGAAGGTGATGGCGCTAGAAATTCAGATGAGGCGCCGGCGTGATTTACCAGGATTTCCAGCATCCATAATTCCTCGTAGTATTCCAGGTGAGACTTTCCCAATATTGCCCGATACCATGCTGCCAGATTCCTCCAAAATTCTCAAATACGATTCCTGGATTATTGTCCTGAGTGAAACTTTTTGATATAAGCGTCAAATGTAGGCCCTGACCGATGCTCACTACCTTATTTATGAACGAAGAATACTTGTATCTTATAAACTGGCGCTAAAAGCGAAGATAAACAAAAAACAACACACCAACATCGCAAAACCTCTGGAGGGCTGCGTCAAAATCTGCCTGAAGGAAACTATTTGAAAACCAGTATACTACAATGAAAAAAAAAAAGAATTGTAAGTAGCTGAAAGTGAAGGCCTTATGCATATTCATGAATGAAATTATTCAAAAGAGAAATGGAAAAATAAGTCGTCCTCCTCCGCACAAAAATAACAAAAGAGCAGCGCGTTGGCAACCCCAGCACGCCGGCCTGATTTGACTTGCAATAGCGAAAGACTTCCCTCCCCGTAAACTAAGTTAGCAGTTTTTCATTGCGTTTATTGATTTGTTTATGTGGGCCACGCTGTTAGCTTTCCTCTCGCTAGTTCAGGGATGGAGAGGTATATTGTGATTCTCTCTCTCTCTCTCTCTCTCTCTCTCTTCTCTCTCTCTCTCTCTACTTCTGTAATCTAGTTACTTTGAATATATATGGATATTTTATTACTCTCAGGCTTCAGCTTACCTTGAATACACCAAGATTCTCTCTCTCTCTCTCTCTCTCTCTCTCTCTCTCTCTCTCTCTCTCAGCGTTTTATTCTTATATTATTTTTTATTATTTTTTGCATTATACCTATCTGTTTTATATTGCATATATGTGTGTGTCTGTAATTGTAATAGCCACAGATATCAAATACGCATAAAACGTTATTATATATAAGCGTTAAAACCGACAAATAAAAAGTCTACATAAAATCATTAACTAATACCACCAGCAAATAACACTGAATATTTGCAATGAGTGATTCAAGGCAAAGTTAACAAACGTACGGGAAAAGCAGCAAACACAATTTTTAATGAGCAAGACAGGCGATGATATATTGAACATGTAGACACATATACAAGCTTTACGTAATCATAAACAGACTTCGTAGCTAGGGTATAAATGCCTTCATACCTTATCATTGATTAAAAAAAAAAAAAAAAAAAAAACTTGGTAATACTGTAGCCCGACATTCTACATACTATGTAATTTTCAAGACCTTGTATATTCTACGCACTTTTTTTTCACGAAGACTTGACTAAATCCAAGGTCTCGAACTAATTCAACTTTCACTTGACCCTTTACTTGAGCCACTCAAAAGACCAGGCAGCATTCAACCCCACATCCAGGTACAGACGCAGTAACGATGTTTTATTCAAACTATTTAATTTCAACCTACGTTATGAGCAAAGTTCCATATTAAAGCACAGAAGGTACAACTAAGCTCAAAAGCAGAGTATGATATTTTACGGCGAAAATTACTTCAGGCAGAGTAATGCAAAGGGGAGGGTGTACTTCGATACGTTATTATTTCTAGCTGCTAATAGCTTAAGCATTCTAGTTATGAATAACTTTCTCTCAAAAACATTGTCATTGTCCATAAAACAGATTTTCTGTGACCACGACGCTTTAAACACAAACCTGGAACACGTTGGATTTCTCATTTGCACAGAAAATTGGGAAAGTCATTGTAAATCCAGAGCAACTGTTTCAATTGTTAGACCTTGTGTACTCTTTTGAACACATGCAATTTGTCAGGTTATTTTTTCTACAATACGTACTTGAATCTGTTCATACATACACGATTAAAATTGTATTTTTATAGCACAATAATACAAGCTCTTATGCATTTAATGCTAACTCTTCTTTGCCTTTCACTTTAATATGAACATTTTTCATCCTCCTTTTAGCATGTCTTGGAATAATAACCTTAAAAAAACACTGTGTCCACGTCTCTTCCCAGTGGCGTTCCCTAGGCCCCACGACAGGGCACCAAAGAGCCAAGAGCAGTCGGAGTCAAGCAGCCCTTTCAAAAAAAGTCATTATCACCCGGAAAAAAAAATAGTTCAGACGTAAGGGTTTTTATTTTTTCTAATCTATGCTGGAAGAGGGTTTGTGGGGGGTGCAATTGGGAAAGTGTTTTAGTAAACGTAGGTAAACAACATGTATTAACTCAGTTATGTATGTCACAACTGCGTCATCTCCATACTTCCCCTCAGTCTTATTCTTCATGCCCGTGTCTCTTCATAATAAATAGGTCCCCTATTTAACAGATTGCATGTGTAGTCGTCTCATTAGGGATAACTAACCAACCAAGGAGCTTGGGGCATTATAAATTAGTCAGTCAGTGTCACTGTGTGCAAACTGGAGTTTATAACTCTTGTGTATTTTCATTTTAAAATACGAATCCTTATCATAGTCCCGATTTGTTATGGTGCATACTGACTCAAGTACAGTTAGAGAAAATTTATCTCGCACTGCCCATGATACAGATTTATTCTAATTTGTCCATGAAAATTAAAATTTCAGTTTCGTTGACTGAATCCTCAACTATATAAAAACCATGTAAAACGCTAATGGCTGCAAAACTTATCCTTTTACGTAAATGTTATTTTACCTTGAACGCTCAAATCTCTTCGAAAGAAGGAAGTCAGCGAAGCGTCAGACTTTAGCTACACAATTCAGAAATGACTTTACCGACAAGCTTTCCTTAAAAGGATAACTTTGTAACTTTGAGCACAATGAAGCTGTGTTTGTGGAATGATCGTAGGCCTCCACCGACATTTCTAAAAGCTTCAAGCTTCACTCGTGTAAATTTAAACTCTTGACACTGAACAGATTTACAGATGGTCTTCGATCACGGTACAAATTTCTGACAAAATCCCAGATCACTATAAGAATTGATGGTCATCTTTCGAAACACACCAGTAATAAGTCTTTGAAGACATTTCGTGGGCCTGATCTGGCTTAGCCTACTTTACACTAAAATATATGGCGTAGTTCTTATTCCAATATAACATTCACGGCGTTTTTTATAAAAATCTGTGATAACAGCTGCAAATTAGGTCTGAATGACTTTAACAGATTTCTCCTTTGATCTCGCCCAAATAACCGCAATGTTTAAACAACTGTAAACTCTTCCTGCATGTTTCACCTTAATATTCCTGACTTTCCTAATATGTATTACCTGAACCTAACTGTCACAGAAATGTAACTAACTGGCCACTGCCCCATTGCTAACCTTCACAAAATTCTGTAAAAAATTCTTAAGTTTTGGGTCTGGACCACCACCATTATCTGGTGTAGTCATATAATTTACCATAACACCTCTACGAACCTTTTTTGAGTAATTTTGTCAACAGACAGATAAAGGATGCAAGATTTAAGAAGGAATCCTAATAGAGCAGGTAATAACGTAATAAATAACAAATATACTAGACAGAGTAGCGTAAATACTCATGCATAAACTGCAATATATTGTCAAACTTATGCAATGGAATAGTGGATGATGTTTCAAAGAAGTATTGAAGCCACATTCAAAATCCGAATACAGGCATTACTAATACGGCCAGGGAGACAGTGTCAAAATTTTACAGAAAAGGGATTAAAAGGTCTCTGTCACTGATGAAGGTTGGCCAAACAAGATATCCTATGATAATGGTCTAACTCCAGGTCATGATTACCATTTTTCGGAGGAAGAAACATCACTTCTGATAATCTTGCCTAAAAGACAGACCTCGGAGACTGCCGACATCCTGACAGGACATTGTGTCTATGAAAATCACAAGCAAGAAGAATTAATTCCAAATTTATGTAGGCATAAAAAGCTTTATGAAAATATTCTAGTTATGTGGCATCATTGATATGTCAAGTTTCAAACAAAAAAATTCTAAAAAAAAAATGGAATCAAAAGGGCACCAAATATCGGAAACTATCAAGAATTATCAAGTGTACTGCTACATAAGCAAAACTAAACATAAGTTAGAAGCATGGGATGCAATCAGTGGCCTTCAGTTTTGCTAGAGTATAACCTCATTGTCCACTGACCATATTAACTCCATTCCGAACTTCTTGTAAGGCTAGCAGCGACTGGCAATCAAATCGTTAGTAAAGACTACAAACAAGAAAGTTTGGAAACGCAACAATACAGAACATCAAGCAAATAAATTCTAGGCCGACTAAGACTACCTTCAACAACAATTCTCAATAACAATAATAAAATTCTTTTTATATCTCCAACTCTTAAAATTCTCCACGAACTTATTTGCTTAACTGCCAAACAGCAACAGACTTTATTTTCACACTGTAGACCAGAGGTAAGCCAGATGAACTGATATGTATCCTTATTGAGCAGAAATTTAGGAGGATTGCTACATTAGCTCCTCATATTTTCTTGAAGTCCTCACCTTCGACAGTTATCTCCTAAAATCTTAAAGGACAGCATTTACCCAGGAGAGAGAGAGAGAGGAGAGAGAGAGAGAGAGAGAGAGAGAGAGAGAGACTATGAAATGAGAAAGTTTGTCAGTTACAACAGCATTCCTTGTTCTTGCTATAAATAGTATAGGTGAGATCAACTGGATAAATAAATGCGACGGAACGTATATAATAACGTTACAGAAATGTCAAATAATAATAACAACCGCAAATATGTTATCTACAAAACTGTTCAAGTATGTCTGTGTGCGTACGAGCGCGCCTCTGTGTGTGTGTGTGTGTATGTTTGTGTGACGACAGCCAAACCTGAGCATTATGGACAATAAAGCAAAACGCACATTTAGCCAACAAACTTTGATATCTAGTGTGGCTGTAAACAGGTTGAGACCGGGCCAACTCAGATTTGGCAATATAAAAAATAAAATTATAAATATCATATAAAAAATATCTGATACATTTATTCTAAAATCCTTAAAAACCATAAAAATATTTCTATTAATCAATAGTCAATGACCAAGTATTTACAATACTTAATGAAATTTTTATAATAAAATTTCCGTGAAGGTAAATTAAACCATCACCCTACACACACACACACACACATACGCGCGCCTGAATGAAATCCTGGCTACAAGCATGATATCAAACTGAATTCACAGCTTGAAAGAAGTCCAAGGCCCATCCTGTTAGAGCTGTGAAAATTACAGCCTTTGGTGGTCATGTTTCGTTAAAGAACAGAAAATGAATTTATCTCTCTCTCTCTCTCTCTCTCTCTCTCTCTCTCTCTCTCTCTCTCTCTGTTATCAAATTGACTTCTTTGACGAATAAATTTAATTTGCTTATCAACACGGCTCTCCAGTTCCAGAAAAAAAATATTTAGAACTATTCCTGAAACGCATATCAAAATTTCGCGGACAATATGGAAACGCAATGAAATAGTTATATTATCGTAGTCACTATGGATTCCTATATTTTTAAGTACCAAGAGTTGCAATAAAAACTGTAATACTCTTACAAGATCAAGTAACTATGGTAAAGATCACTGTGATGGTGGTGAAGGCGAGTGTTTTATAGCAGTTTGGGAGCAATCAAATAACACACGCATACTGCAGCGCACTGATGCAGTGAAAGTGAAATAAAACAAATGAAATTATAATATTACATCTTGCATTTTATAAAAGTAATAACAGCAGTCAGGGAAACAGAAAACTTTAAAGTTAGCATTGGATTACACAAAAGGCCAGCATTAATTAAGCCCATTTTTGTTTGTGCTGGTTATGGATGTGTTAAGCTAAGACATCGGGATTTTAGAGCTGTGGGAGTTGTTGTATGCCGGTGATCTGGTGATTACTGCCGAAATGAGGAAGTCCTACAGAGAAGGGTTGGAGAGTGGCAGGGGGAAGTGGAGAGAGGTTGCTGGAGTAACAAGTGATAAGAAAATGTCAATCAAGCCAAAGTCCAAATTTACAGCACAGTGATAAGATCAGTGTAAAATGTATGAATAGGAGGAGAAAGGAGAAAAGAGAACAGAGAACAGAGAACAGAGATGAGAATGTTGAGGTGTATTATGGGAAGATTGGAAAATGACGAAATAAGAAGGGTAGGCTTAGTGAAGATTACAGAGGTGATTAGAGAGGCATGACTGAGATAGTATGGGCATGTGTTGAGGATGGACGAGGAGGGAGTGAAGAGGGCTTGGGAGAAACCTGTTAGAAGAAGAAGATCGATAGGAGACAGAGAATTAGATGGCGAGATAAAGTGAAGGAAGATATGGAGAGATGAGGTTTGGTGGAGGATGATGCCTTTGATAGAAGGCAGTGGATAAGGCGCATCAGACAACCGACCCCTTAATGAAGAGATAACGGTGGGAAAGAAGAGTTACAAGGAGTTACAAGAATTAGGATGTCTCAAAGACTTGTTAGTCCATCCGAGGAGACATCGTGTGCTCACTTATCTCTAGGAACAGGTTTTACTGTGCATTCACAGTTTCCTAATGTGTTGTATCTCTTCAGTTCTAGCTTCCATCCATTATTTCTTGTCTGGTTTTCGTTTAATGTAAATAGGTTACTGTCTACTTTTGTTATACCTTTCAGTATTTAAAATGTTTCTCTTATAGTTGTCCTCCCAATCGTTGTGTTTCTAAGCCATAAATGTTCATGCTCTCTAGTTGTCTTCAGTAACCTATTTGCCTGATGGATGGAATTAATTTTGTGGCTCTTGCTTCTACTCCTTCTAATCTATTTATGTCTTTTCTTAGTGTTGGTGACCAAAACTGTACTGCATATTCAAGATGGGTCTAACTATTGATGTGTAGAGCTGCAGCACCATTTCTTTGTTTCTGTATTTGAACTGCCTCTTTATGCATCCCACTAGTTTCTGTGCCTTCTTTTCAGCTTTTATGTTTTTTTTTTTTTTTGTGGATTGCAAGTCCTTGGTAATAATGACTCCAAGGTCCTCCTCTTGTTCTACAATATTTATGTAATTCCCAAGCAGCATGTAGCTGGCATGAGGGTTGTTTGTTCCTATTTGTAACACTTTACACGTATCTACGTTAAAAGGCATTTGCCATTTTTTTTACCATTCTCCTATTTTCATAAGATCATTTCTTAAACTTTCCACTGCATCTGGGTCTACTGCATTTACACCTAGTTTGGTGTCATCTGCAAATTTGGTTATCATGCTAGTTAAGCCTACATCAATGTCATTATTGTAAATCCAAAACAAGAGAGGGCCAAGGACAGAACCCTGAGGAACTTCGCTTCTTATATCTGCCCATTCTGATTCTTCACCATTTATTACGACTCTGTTTTCTATAAGTTAGCCAGTCTTCGATCCAGTCTGCTGTTTCTCCTACAATTCCTAAAGCTCTAGCTTTTGTCATCAGTTTCTTGTGTAGGACTTTTTCCAAGGCCTTTTGGAAATCTAAGTAGAGTATATCTATTGCTCTACTACTATCATAAATACCAAGCATGTTATGAAAAACTGCAAAAGGTTTGATAGGCAGGATTTGTTTTGTCTGAAACCGTGTTGGCTGTTTAACAACAAGTTGTTTCTTGCAAATGACCGACGTTAGACAGATCAGTCTATAATTTCCCGGCTCTTCTCTTGGACCTTTTTTATAAACTGGGGGCACATTACCTAGTTTCTATCCTTTTGGTGCCTTTCTTTGTTCAGCACTTTTTCTGTAGAGTTTATATAGGTGAGGAGCTATCTCTTCTTTTAGCTCTCTAATTTCTCTTGGATGTATCCCATCCGGGCCAGGAGATTTGAACTTATTGAGTTTGTCTATTTTGTTTTTAATGTCCTCTTCTCTAAATATTATTTTGTTCAACGGTTCTGCCCCTTCATATTTAATAGCAGGTTCCGGTATTGAGGTAGTCTTCAATTGTGAATACACTAGTAAAAAACTTATCCAATAACTCTGCTTTCTCCAAGTCTGAGTTCACCAGGTTACCTCTATTGTCCCTTAGGGGACCTATGCTATCTTTTATTGGTTTCCTACTATTAACATGCGCAAAGAATTCTTTTGGGTTTTCTTTACAAATTGATGCAACTCTCTTATCCTCATTTATCTTTGCATTTATTATCAATTTGTCCACCAATCTCCAGAGTTCTTTAATCCTGCTTGCCTCTACTGGTGTTGGGTGTGGGTTCATTGATTTGTGCAATCTGTCTCTTTATCTTATTGTATTTTCAATTTTTCTATTGAACCACTTAGGCTGAGGGTTGCCATTTGTAAGTATTTGCCTTAATGGTATACATCTAGAGCGTTTTTCCCAGTGTTTATCTATGCCTGTGTTCTCGTCGTACTCTAGATTTTAACAGTGCTCCTTTAGCTTTTTTAGGTCTTGTCGATGGTAGTCTAATCTCATTAATATCTTCTTCTCTTTTTTTATGTTGAACATTAATTGGAAATGAGATAATTTTTTGGTCGCTTTTGCCTAGATTTGGACCTACTGAAAAGTCAGACACTAGATTATCTTCTGTTGATAGGACGATGTCTAGTATGTTGTTTCCTCTGGTAGGTTTGTCAACCCATTGGTGGTGGAATTAATTTTTTACAAAATCTAAAACTCTCTTTCCTTCTATGTTTGATGTGCCCCACTGCACTGCTGCATTAAAATCTCCCATTATTATGCAGAGTTTGCTGCTTATCTCTTGCCCTAGTAGTGCATACAGCTCCTCATCGGACATTTGTGATTGGTGGGGAGGTCTGTACACTAGTATTAGAGTTATCCTATTCCCTAGACTGCCAATCACTTCTTGCATGGTTGTAATTTTACACTCTATTGGACTGAGGTGGTCCCTAACATATAACATAATGCCTCCACCTTTTTTATTGAGTCTATCTTTTTTGAACAATTTATATCCAGCTGTCTGGTACTCTCCTACGAAGTCCCTTGTTGCCTCATGTATCCATGTTTCTAAGACACCTATTGTATCTCATTCCTCACTTGCTACCAATGCTTTGAAGAGATCTACTTTCTTCCGAATAGAGGGTACATTAAACTGTGCCACTCTGGGGGACTTTTCTATCTTCTCTTTTGTCCTCGGTGCCTTTATTAGTTTCCCTTACTGTCACTGTTCCCTGAGGTGCTATTACTAACCAGATTCTGGGTGGTTTCTGAATTCCTCCCTTGTATGTTGAGTTCTCTAAGGTGTTTCATGAAGTTTTCATTGAGTAGGTTTCCTATTAGTTTTCCTCCTTCAAAATTCAAGTGAGTTCCATCTTTTTTTATATGCTTTCCTATTCCCTATAAATCTGTCCCAAAAGTTTACAAACCTAACATCTTTTTTTGGCATATCAGCTCCAGTATGTCATTGATTCCAATTGCCTTGCTTAAGGAGTAGTGACTTATATTGGTTCTGGGCAGAAGTCCTATAAAAATGCCGTTATCAGTTTTCTCACGGATGTTCTCTATGGCATTCGTCAGGTTGGCTACAAGACCTTCTGTCTGGCTAGTTCTTCCATTTTTTAGAAACAAGTCATTTCCTCCTCCCTGCACTATGATTACACTTTTTCTATTATTTACCTTGATTTTTTTCACTGCCTCGGCTATCTTCTTTGCTCCTGCAACTGGGTAAGAATGAACTTTTCTCTTACTTCTATTTTTGGCCACAAAATTTAACCCTTGACCTTTTACTAACGAGTCTCCAATTAAAATAGTTTCCTCTTCTGTTTCAGAGAGCACAGCAAATCTATTCGTTGTGTTGAGAAGTTCTTGCGTTTTATTTATTTCTGTACCACGCTGAAACACTGGTAGCCTTAAAAGAAAGACTGAGGGCACAGGAAACCAGGAAGCTCATGAGCGTTTTTCAACTTGCACTGCATTCCCAATCCTCTAACATGAGAGAAGATACGTACACAGAGAAAAACCTTTACAATGAGTGATGTTTGAGAGAAACAAAATAATTTTGAGGTCTCTCTGGCTGACGTGAAGACAGGCGAGAGGAAGATAAGCACTGATTTTCAAAAGTTGTAATTGTGCACTTATTCTTATTTCCATTGCAATGGAGAACAATGGTTTACTCATCCTGTTACCTAAGCTTGTTCACATAACCCACCGTCTAGCAGTGTACATGCATTATTATGCTGCGCAGTTCTCGTGGATTCATGATCATATAAGCAGATATTCTCTAACATTTGAATAATTTCTGCATGTGTTAACAGCAGGAATAATTTATACAAATTTCCTCCCATATCTGTAAATGTGAATCGTGCTTTCTTCTAATCCTTTGCAGAATGATGCTGACCAATAGAGTGATTTCAACAACCTTGTTGTAACCTTCATATATTATGGTTCGTGACTTACGATTTACTCACATCTGATACATGGTTTTAAAACTAATATTAAGAATGTATTTTTATTTATGTATCACCTCAAAACTTGACATTTCTACGAAATTTCTTTAAAACTGCCATACTTTAGGCGTCTTACTTTTGTGTATTACGATATTAATTAATAAAATGCTCTATGACCAAACACAATCAGCGAGCAATAAAGTCCATTTTCAAAACAATCAAAGCACTGAGAACATGAATTATGTGACTGGATGATATATTTCAAAAGGGAGAACCTCTTCTATACTAATAGTTCTTAACTTACAGTTTTTAATAACTGAATGCGAATTAAAACTTTCGAAAATACAGTATTCCAGGCAAAAAACACTTAAACCCTCCATGCAGTTGTTTTAACCACTAGCTACACCTTATAAAACAAACTACTTAGGCATAATAGGCCATTACACAGTTACCAAAACGGATATCCACCTCTGTTTGTGAAAATGACTCTGACTGTGAGAAATTCCTATGTGACCTATGATAAACAAAATAATAAATAAATAAATAAATAAATAAGCCTTAACGACGTTAGCGGACTGGTGAATGTATTTAAGGGCCGGGCAGACAATTTACTAGTTGGTCCTGGATGGTAAACCTTGGTCATGAAAAGGGTATAAGAGAAGACGTAGGCTATAAGATAAAAAAAGTCAAAAGGCAGAATTACTTTTAAAATCTCACTAAAGAAATGAATGGGATATTTAAAACAGGGCAGTGTAAGATACAGCAAATGAACAAACCTATGAATAAAATAACTGACATTTCCTGTTCTTCCTCCATGGCTTTATACTTCCCGTTACCAATGCCATTAGAGGTTTTCTTTGTTTTTTTGGGCCAAAGGTCATTGTCCTCATCAGTGTTAGTGTTTTATTCCAATCCTGCTAAATCCCGTTTTCACAAATCTTTAAAGAATGAATGAATAGTCACGTTTGAGCTTTACAGCCAATCCCCAGGACACTTTCAGCTATTCAGCATTTAGTATTATGAAAAAGAGGAAGTTAATGTAGTTGGACATCGACAGAAAGAGAGCCAGACAATGAATGAGATGAAGTGCAAGGATCTTAGGATGAAACTGGGGGAAAGGCTGGACAGCAAGATGGAAGAAAGGAAGCAGGTATGAATGTAAAGGGCTTGAAAAGTTGGTTCAACTAAAATCACTCTTTAGTTACACATATAGTGCATTTGTCTATACAGCCTGTTTCGGAGATATTATTTTCCTCGGAAAATGGTCACCAAACACTTGAGTTCACCCTTCTACTCTTCTACTCAAAATTTCAGATTTTTTCTTCTGGTAAACTGTCGTGCTCCGTTTCACGTTCATTTCTTCCGTCAACCGATTCTCTCCAACACTCTTTTAGCCTTGATGTACTATCACCTGATGACCGTCTATCTCCTTGTCACCCTATCATTCCATATACTGTGGCCTGCTTGTGCCAATGTTTTCTATATATATACAGATATATATATACATATATATATATATATATATATATATATATATATATATATATATATATATATATATATATATATATATATATATATATAAATTATATATTGCTACCTTCAAAACACATATATCCCCTCTTTGACTGTGTAATATGTTATATATAGAGTTTTGCAACATTTTTCAGATTCCTTAGCTAGCTTTAGAGTTATAGGATGTCTAAAATGTGTGTTCAGATTTCACATAACATAATTTAAAAGTATATAACGTAGAATGTAAAGAAAAAAAAGAGAGATTATCTTTGTCCGTTCCGAGCTAGAGATTGTTTTCCTATTGTGTCATCGCCTCTGAATAAGAGGAATTCGAGATCTCCGTTTGCTTCCCTAATCTGTCAACCCGTTTGATTAGAGGACTCCAGGTCTCCATTGTGTTTTGAGAATTCTGTCATCACGTCTGATAGGGACTTTTGGTCAAGTCTGTTTGATCGAATATGTGTCTTTGTTGAGCCGACTCGTTTCATATGCGTACGTCTTTGCCAAAACCACGTGCAGATTTCACGATTTTTCTGTAAGTTACATAATATTAGAAGCTTCTAGAAAGATTGTGTCATCTTTCGCATGCCCCAAAACGTTTTGTGCCACCTCCACTGTGCAGCTTCCGTAAGGAAGAGAATTTCATTGTAACTTAGAACCGCATAGCGTTCAGACCTCCTCTCTATCTCTCCCTCACCATAATTGATATTAACGTAATGTAAATTGGTCACTCGTAACTTGTAGATTTCAGATATGATATTTCTTAGAGTTATTTAGTATTATTTAGTGATTTTGTGGAATCTGAACAAACATTGTACAAGTGTAACGGCGCCTTTCATTTTCATTTGAGAAATATTGTGAATTGTGGTGAATTTTTTAACAAGATGCAGCAGAAAGAAAATTGGTAAAGGTAAAGTGTGTTATATTTTTATTTGTTGCAACTAATAACTAATAGTAACAGTGGTTTGGTAAAAACTAATAACTAATAGTTACAGTGGTTTGGTAAAAATTTAAATAATATTTACAGTGGTTTAATGAACAATTTACATTTTTTACACATTGCAAATTTTTTTGTTTTGTGTTTGTTTCTTTTGAAGTGCATTTATACATTTTCTTATTGAAGTGTGTCTTTTTATTTTATATTCTATGTGATTGATACTTTTTGCAATTTTGGTATTTTCCACATTTTTCTGTTTTCATTTGCATTCACAATTTAATCAACTTAGTTATTTTCATTACTTAATAGTTGCATATTTAATTGAATTTAACACTTGTGAATTAATTTGCATTTACTTAGAATTCTTTTCAAGTTTCATTGTTGTTTAGCACTTGTGAATTAATTTCCAAATTTTAAATATTACCTAACACTTTTGAATTTTAATTTAATTAATTTTCTTGAATTTTGTGATAAAATATTTTTTATTTAATTTTACTTAATTAATTCAAGAATTAATTAAACTTTACTTTGTTTTCAAGTAACAGTAATTTTCCCTGATATTGTGAATTTCACTTATAAATTTTGAGTTTAATAATAAATTTTTGTATTTTAAATTTTTATAAGTGTTTCTTTTCACCAGTATGATTATAATTATGATTGGCTTAGGTAGAAACACAGAGTGGTAATTGATCCGTTTTCCTTCAATTTACTTGAAGTGAGTTAGAACCAGGGAAGTACTTAGACTTCTTAAATCAGGGAAATACTTACTTTTAAAGTTGTTGATGGAGTGATGCCCTTTAATTAATATAATTACTTACAAGATTACCTCACACCTGTTTTGATGAACTTAGTCCGATTTTCTGCAATACTGGTAAGTTGTTAAGGATTACTGTTGCCTTTACAGTATTCAGTCGTTTAGTACCAGTGATGAGGGTTCAGGTGTCTGGCTGCTGTGAGGTAACAATTAATGAATGGTAAGTGTAGTAACCAGATACTTGGCAATATATATATATATATATATATACATATATAATATATATATATATCTATATATATATATATATATATATATATATATATATATATATATATATATATATATATATATATATATATATATATATATATATGATATCTATATATATATATATATCATATATATATATATATTAAAGGCACTGGTAGAGGTATATATATTAAATAGTGGGGTTGATAACCTTAGCTCTTGCTGGTTAGAGACACATGCAAAATGCTGGATTCCTCTGAGATGCTGAGATGAAAAAACAAATAGGAAACATGTCGTGTGCATAACTGAGTTCATTGACGCCCAAAGACATGAGTTAATTACGGGAAAGTTATCGAGTTTTATGTATGTAGCATGCGTGTGTCCATCGGTTAGTGGGGATGAGTTCGTAATACGAGTCACAGAAAATGACATATAATCTCTATTATGTGAATTAACGGGGAATTAGACAACTAACTGTCAAAGTGGACAGTAGTGATTTCGGCATAAAAGTGGCGCTGGAGGTTGGTCCGGAAAAGATGGATTCGAAGTCACCAAATAGAAAAAAGGGATTTCTCTAGACGTGTTTTAACTTACGATAGACTATGAATCTTTGGACAGAAAGAGATAAAAGGGTACTTACTTAAATAGGATTTTGGGAAGAATACGAGAGTTTAACATTCCTTTTTTAGTTATTCTTAACACATTTTATTCCATTTTCATGTTAGCTAATTTTGGGAAATAAAAAGTATATTTTTGTAACAGCGGGAGTTTGAATTAGCCTAGAGTTTGATATTTGATGCGATATTTGATTCAGCTAACTTCAGGGATGGCACTCAACATGAAAGGTAGGCCACGTTACCAAGTGAGGAGTTTTCTCTCCAACAAAATTGAACGAGCGTCATTTTGACCTCATAAGATATATATATATATATATATATATATATATATATATATATATATATATATATATATATATATCATATATATATATATATATATATATATATATACACATATATATATATATATATATATATATATATATATATATATATACACATATATATATATATATATATATATATATATATATATATATATATATACATAGAATCTACTGGTCACTCTTTACCAGATACATAAGTAATTGTAAGAAACACAGTGCTCTCTTCACTTTTCTAATTCTTTCTAATTCTTCACACTTTATGGATATTTTTTTGTCACTGCGAAGCCTGAGATGCAAATGCAGGAATATGAAGAAATTCTGACATCTGTAGCATATATATTGCAATGAACTGCTCATTCCCTTTTTCAAATGTAGTCTAACATTCTTAAAAATGGCCTTGCCTGTTGGGACGAGAGTTATTACAAACAAAAATCTACAGCAGAAGGCCGATATAACTGAAAAGAAGGAATTTACATAAACTCTAGACTTTTAGTTTTAAATGAACTATATTTATATTAAGTTACAGTAGGTCCAGGAATTAATGAGGTGGTTGACTTTCAGTCCACTGGAGACACATGGGTGGCAAATGAACCAGGCACGGAGATCAGAATTTGCGCAAAATGGGTTATTTCAATGTAAGTCTTATTCCAAAGGGTTCCCAATTTCTCCCACAATAAGGCACGGTGTTTGTCTGCAAAGAGATTGCATTCTAGCATCAGTACTTAGCATAAAATAGTACAACTCACTCCACGGGCATGAAACAACTGGGAGCTTACACAGAAAGGACCATTGCATAGTATCACAAGGGAATTAATCACAGCATTGAACCAAAATTTGGGAGTGAGAAGCTGAACAAAGAAGGGGGGAAAAGTCACCTTTGTTGGATGTGCAGTGAAAGTCGCGAAAGATGTTGCAATGCCTTTTATTGATGCGTTTCAACCTGAAACATAAGTAATCCAAAATACTAAAAATTCCTAAATAAATATTAAGTGAAAAAACTACAATTCACAAAACTATTCTTGGAAAGTACAAACCATAATGAGATAATTAAGTAATTCAAATAAACTTGAAGTATAAACAAAGATAGTAGAAAAAAAGCATTAACAATGATAGCAGCAATTACGTGAACATAAATAGAACAATATCCATTACTAATAATTACAAAAACTTTAAAGCTAACTTAACATTATAAACTTACAAACATATTTGAACGGAAATCAGAAAGGTAGTAAACTAGGTAGTTACTACCAAGCATTACCACGCAATTACTCTAAGAATAACACCACCGGAAATAATCATTTAAATATTATAATAAGTTAAGTACTAACACATTTTCTCTCCAAGCCTTTCACTGGACACCACTAATCCGTCACCATTTCCTCTTAACACAAGGAAGCAATCACCCTTCCGACAGCGGGTGTGTCTCGGACGGCAACTGTTCGTAAAAAGACAACCGTCTTGAATACACTCGTCTCACTCAGCTACCCAGACTCGGCAGCGCAACAACGAAATCCACAGAATGCAGTCCTTTAAATTACAAATATTTTAGTCTCTACCATACTAAACATTCTACAATCAAAATACAGCAGTTTAAAACATTTTAAAACATTTAAACAATAAACAATAGATAAGTCTATAAATAAATATCGTCCCAGACGATACACTCCCCCTACCCAAATTAGCAATTTTCTTCAATAGGAAGAAGAACAACCAACCTATGTACAGATCTATTTACACACACATCATCTTGGCCTTTATATAGACTTCCTGGTCTTTGGATTTTGTAAACGACAGTAACATCTCTAACCTTGTGATCTCTGCTTGACAGGACTGATGTTACCTGGGCAAGTTTCCATTGTCCACGTATGGTGTTGCTGTCTTGTACTAGTACGATATCACCAGGTTTAACATTCCTTTTGTCCACATGCCATTTTTGCCTTACCATTAAAGTTGGAAAGTAGCTCTCTGCCATTTTTTCCAAAAAACAGTCGACGATAAGTTGCATGAATTCCAACCTATCCTTATAGTTTTGATTCTACAAATTTTCATATCTGCTTAAACTTTACTACTTGCTCGGCCTAATATCAGGTCATTAGGACATAAGTATGATCCAAGTTCACAGTCACTGCCAGGTTTGATGCCAATCGGTCTGGAATTCAATAAATCAGCTACTTCAAAAAGCACTGTTTGCATTTCTCCGAATGTCAGTTTACTATCGCCAATAGCAATGAGTAGCACGTTTAACAGATTTTATTAGTGCTTCGCTACATCCATTCTGCCAAGGAGCGTCAGCAGACTTATTGAAAATCCAAGTAGTACCACCGTTAGCACCATATTTTTGAATCTTTGACTTGTCTAACCTGAGTTCCTTGCAAGCAGAAACTAATTGACTTCCCAAATCAGAATGTATGGTCTTAGGATATCCTCTAATAGTTAAAAATCTCTGGAAAACTGTCAAGAAACCTTTTGTGTCATAACTTTCTGCCAAATCTACATATACTGCTCGTGAAACAAGGCAATTGAATATTACCCCATAAGCTTTTCCATATGTTCTACGTTTTACCGTATCTCTAATAGTAAGAGGGCCAAATAAGTCTAGTGAAGTATGGTAGAAAGGTGGAGTAGGACGTAATCTTTCCTGGGCAACTTGACCCATCTTCTGAGCAACAGTTTGAGAACTTATTCTTTTACATGCGATACATTTATTCTTAATAAGCCTTATTAGTCTTCTGGCACTAATAACCCAGTACTTATATTGTAAATTTAGCTAAAGTAGTTTTCGACTCCGCTGTGGTCACTATTATGCAAGTGCTGAACATATATTGATAAGGTAACTATTTGACGGCATCAAAATAAATCTGTCTTGGTTCCAATTTTCCTTTAACCAATTTGCAATTCTCTCACCTACGAATATGATCCCGTTGTCTATACTTGGACCCAAACGACGGTAGGCCTTCCTCCAATCAGATTGTAACTTGCTTTGTTCTGTCTGTATCAAATACATTTCTGCTTCATGCATTAATTCAGGAGTTGGCAAGCATGCTATAGCCTTTAATGATTTAACTTTAATTGCTGCAATAACTCTTGCAGTAACTCGCAGTAATTTTGTGTAACTGCTAAACGACTCATGTTAATCACACTAGTCTTTTCTTCATCACAGCTTTTCTGTCTACAAGTCAAAACAATACCAACCTTATCAGGAACTTCATCGTTGCAAAACTGACTTATAGGCCAAGTATCAAATGGGCGCGACATAAAGGTTGGTCCCTTTTGCCACACAGAATTTTCATGCAAGACGTTAGGAGAACATGGTCTAGTGGTCAAAATCTGCTGATTGTTCTTACTATTAACCCGACCACCATTCAGTGGGGTCTGTTCTAGACTGAATTTCTGCCACCCTGTTGGCTACAAAAGTATTAAATCCATAAGATTCTTTCTGAATCTGTGCTCTTACAATTGATGAGTCAACAATATGTACAATAGATTTGAATTTCCAATCACTTTGTTTCTCAATTATATCTCTCAATCTACATGACAGTACGGCACCGCATAACTCTAATCTAGGTATTGTCAATTTTTTGGTGGGAGCAATTCTGTTCTTAGCAAGGATCAATTGCGATACATAAGAATCTCCTTCTAGGCTCCACCTTACATAAGCACATGCTCCATATGCAACTGAACTGCCGTCTGAAAATATAACTAGCATTGGATCTCCTTTTGCATCTAGGGGTTTTACACATCTCGCATATGACAAAAACTCCAACTCTCGCATATCATTAAAAAATTTACTCCACTTCTCTCTCATTTCGTCAGACATGGGATCGTCCCAGTCACATCTATTGCCTTCCGAGCGACTAATTGAATTAGCTCCCCTCATTAAAGACTTTTGCATTCAAAGTAAAGGGATGATAAGTCCTAAAGGGTCATAAATCATAGCTACTTGACTAAGCACCATTCTCTTTGTTAAGTCTTTAGGTATTATCCTATTGGATGTATTTATGTCTATTCCATTTTCCAAAATTCTTTTCTTGGATCTATTAAAGTCCACCTTAACCTTGAAGAAGAATATATCCTCTCTAGGAATCCAGTGTAAAACCAAAGAACCTTTCCTCACCAGCATATAACAATTTTAATTCCTTGTCAAAAGTTTCATTGTTAGACTAATCCAATGTTTGATTTTGAAACCACCCTCATTTAGCACCAAATTCATATTACCCATAAGTTTTCTAGCTTCATTTACAATCTTTACAACTAAAAATAATATCATCTACATATGTATTTCCTATCTATAATGTTCTTGATCTCGGTGGAAATTCATTCTCCTTAATGAAGCAGTTTTCTTAAGAGCTGTTATAGCAATGACACCGCTAGGTCGGTCTCCAAAACCCACAGCTGTAAGTACATGATGGTTTGGGGGTCTACTATAATCTGCATCTCGCCATACGAATCTGTGGGTGTGCTGCTCTAATTCTTTCAATCTTACTGCATTACATTTTGGATATATCCCCTACGACTGCAACATTGTTCTGACGGAATCTTAATAAAATTCCACTAGGTCATTCATAAATCTGGTCCTTTTGCCCATAATCATTAAGTCTGTGGCCCTTGTAATCTGCTGAAGAATTGAACACTATTCTGACTGGGGTTGATGTTGAACTTTGTTTCAATACTTCATGATGATGAATGTAGTGTACATTGACCATCATATTCATTCATTTCCTTCCAAGATAATTTTCTAGCAACACCTCTACTCAACATATCTTGTATTGATTATTATACAATTGTGTATTTATAATAACCTATCTTAGTTAATCTCTCTTCTCTGTTGATTTCATTCTTGCAATAGCCACCGCAACATTGTTAGGCAACTCATTAGGATCTCTGATCAGGGATATTGAACTGTCCAATATTTCTCCTTAAAGTTATATTCTAAACCCTTTGAAATCATGGCTAACTCCTTTTCTTCTCTAATTGTATAACTTTTATCTCCTAATGTACATGATCCACATTTGCATGCTCCACATTTTGGTATACAGTATGTGCCCAAGCTTTCAATGTTGAAAAATTTATCTAAATCCATCCTTAAAAATTCATTATTGTTAACATTAATTTCCTCTACGTTAACCACACTGGCAATCTGATTAACTTTGACATTGAAACTATTGTTCGAAGATTCAAACTTAATCGATGGATGGGAGCCTCGTATGCAATATCCGAACATGTTTTGCATCAATTGTAATTCCCAACGACTGTATGATCTTGTGGCATAAGTGTACACCAATCGGATCCTACTAAAACAATCTCTATTTCACCAAATGGACGTTCCACATCAGAAAGACGGATATCATCAAACAAAAGAACGATATTTGTCAGGTCTACCTTACATGCTTCAGATGTTATCTCTTCTATGCCATAAGCCGTGATATACCAGTGTTTACCTTCAAGATCAGTTACTTTGATTACATATTCTTTACTCTTTATAATTTCTACCTTTCTTCCTACCTTAGTGATAGTTAATTCAATGTCTCTACCTTTCAGACCTAGTTTAGAAGCAGTATCAAATGTTATCAGTGTTATATCACTTCCAGGGTCCCACAACGTATTCAAAGGTGTGCCATTGCTGTATAATTTACTAATCATTAGCAGTGCTTTGTGTTCTTACTAAACATTTGGCACTTGATGGAAAGAGTAGTACTGTACACAGACCTTCTGAAAGCTCATGAAGTAATGGATGATGAAATTTTCCACATCTTTGACCTTCAGTTATTACATTACAAGTATTCTTGAGACGACAAAAAGTTTGATATATGACCAGCTTTCAGACAATTGAAACATGCTCGCCTTTTCCTTACAGTTTCAAACTTCTCAAAATTACCTAGATTGCCAAATGCTGAGCAGCTCCCAGTGTTATGACTGCCTTTTTCATGTAATAAGCACTTCCCAGTTTGCGAAGTATCATTATCCTTACATAAGTTAGTGACTATTTGAGTTAGCGATCTCACACGTTGGAGTAATTCATTATGTTTTTTCTGGAATACCCTTAATGGATGCTATCATATCTTCTTCATTAACTTGACCTGATATTATTATGACAAATCCTAGTATTTGAACATACCTGATATCTGAATTCATATATTCCAGTACCCTTTTTTGGTTTTTCTTTAAGTAGAAAGGCCATAAGATGTTTAAACAATTCAGTGGAGCTTCTATGTTTCTTCTGCTATTTGTACCCACTCACGTTTTTGTGTCATAGGGAGTAAACTTTTCTATGTAGCTTAGTGTTTAGCGGTATTCATTTCCCCTTCAAGGTCAATCTTCTGTAAGTCTAACCAACACCTCTCAACTCTCTCAACCATTTTGACAAACGCTCTATCACCATCATTAACAGGCTTGATCGATTTCAAGTCATGAAAGTACTGCATCAACTAATTTGCGGTTATCCCCATACTTTAAATCTAACCTACTGAACATTTCATCATAGTCATTTTCAATACCTCACAGTATTTAATGCTTCACCATCCAAACATGACCTCAGTGCATAGGGATCCTTTCCAAAACTATGTACCATTAATCTTTTATAATCATCTCTAAAATTCGGAAAATCTCTAATGTCTCCACTAAACTGAGGCGGTTGCAAAGCCTTCACCTTAACCCTTCTAATACTAGAGTCCTCTACCACATGAATACTTTTTTGTATGTAGACATAATCTGTACTTTCCTCCTTTCCAAACTATCAATATATTCGTCACACTCAATTAAATGTTCCTCTTTGGCACCAACCTTAATGAATATTGGAGACATACCTCTCATGGCAAACTTCAACCTTATCAAAAGCTTTACAGACTTCTTCATAAACCTCGGTCAACGCTGTTGAAGCACTCGCTTGTCCAACAGTTGTCCTCGAATATGTTGCATTTTTCTCGTGAAAGTCCTCTTGGCCTGTGCTCGTCGTTTTTAGCTTGCTGCAGTTTCTTCCTCCATAATAACCGAGTGCCAAATGTGTTGAAATGTTGGATGTGCAGTGAAAGTCCGCGAAAGATGTTGCAATGCCTTTTATTGATGCGTTTCAACCTGAAACATAAGTAATCCAAAATACTAAAAATTCCTAAAGGTAAATATTAAGTGAAAAACTACAATTCACAAAACTATTCTTGGAAAGTACAAACCATAATGAGTAATTAAGTAATTCAAATAAACTTGAAGTATAAACAAAGATAGTAGAAAAAAGCATTAAACAATGATAGCAGCAAATTACGTGAACATAAATAGAACAATTATCCATTACTAATAATTACAAAAACTTTAAAGCTAACTTAACATTATAAACTTACAAACATATTGAACGGAAATCAGAAAGGTAGTAAACTAGGTAGTTACTACCAAGCATTACCACGCAATTACTCTAAGAATACACCACACCGGAAATAATCATTTAAAATGGTTATAATAAAGTTAAGTACTAACACATTTTCTCTCCAAGCCTTTCACTGGACACCAATAATCCGTCACCATTTCCTCTTAACACAAGGAAGCAATAACCCTTCCGAGACAGCGGGTGTGTCTCGGACGGCAACTGTTCGTAAAAAGACAACCGTCTTGAATACACTCGTCTCACTCAGCTACCCAGACTCGGCAGCGCACAACAAGAAATCCACAGAAATGCAGTCCTTTTGAAATTACAAATATTTAGTCTCTACCATACTAAAACATTCTACAATCAAAATACAGCAGTTTAAAACATTTTAAAACATTTAAACAATAAACAATAGATAAGTCTATAAATAAATATCGTCCAGACGATACAACCTTGGAGAATGGAAATGAAATACAGACAAAAGACAAAAACGATTCACAAACTGCACTAAATTTACATCTCACGGAACCTGGAAATCCTGGGTCTGGTACTCTTCTCATCTGCTGATATTCTGTGCACTATGGAGGTACAAGAACACTAGTAGGATCCCCCAGAGGAGGCAGGGGAACAAAAGGGGTGAAGTGGAGTCTGCAGGGCTTGAGAAAGTTCTGAGAGTGTCTGAGGCAGACCTGCTGCATCCCCATTCTTTTAAAATCTCGCCTGGGTAGGCCACTCCCTCATTCAGGGCCCCCTATGGAGAGTAAATCCAGAGCAGTCAACGGGAGCAAAGAGGGGTTTAGAGAGAATGGAGGCTTCCAGTTCACAGGGGCAACTTGCATATAGGCAAGAATGAATGAATCTGGTTAGAAAGAGATCTTACTTTTCCTTGGTTCTGGCTTAAAACCCTGAATACCTCCCCATTCTAGAGGACATTTCAACCTTATACGGACAAGACAAGCCAGAAACAAGAACAAATGACAAATATAAATTACTGAGACTTTCATAATTCTCTTGAGTGGACCAGAGAATTTAAAAGGATTTAATTCTTGTAAATTACTGATCAAGAATATTAGAGAATAAAGTGAGATGGGACTAAAAGACTAACAACTTGCTGTATTCCAATAAAGAAAAATCAAATTTGATTACTTTTAAAACAACATCACATTGAGAATGACTGTTAAAATGAACAGCAAACAATGATTTTATAAAATTTAACCTACAGGGTTAAAAGTATACTAAATTCTATCACGTATAATACTGCCAGCTTAATTGTTTAAGGCAATACATACTAATAGTTTGGCCTGATGGGGCGATATGACGCGTTCATAGGTGTGTTAATAGCCCTACGATTTCGTTAAGTGGCTTTGTCTCGTGCCATGAAGAAGCCTAACATTATTAATTTCATTATAGGGAACATTAGTGCAAATTAACAGGGATAGAATTAATGAGGTAATTTTCCATAGAGAGGAAATAAGATTACACAAAATGTAAGTCTCACTAGAGACATTAGCAATTTCACAAAATATAAATACTATGGAGGAACACTAAATCAGCCATTAAATCAAAACAATGTATAAATGAGCCAGGCTTTGTAGTCAAATGGAATGCTAAGTGCCTAGAATAGAGCAATGAGCCAATTTTGGCACATTTGTGATAGTAGTTCGTGACGAAGTACTAATTTATAAGGCTAGAATAGTTGGTGGATGTGCTCTGCCTTGGTGCAGCATACGATGGAAATAAATGCCTAGAGGAGACAGTTACAAAAGGATAAGAAGGAAGTAAAAGTAGCAGAATCTGGCACTCTCCTCAGGATGGAAAGGGTCAGAATTGTCTATGAGAGGGTAGCACTGTGCCAAGCACTAATGCAGAAAGACTACTAGCCCTCGTAAGGTTTCTGAAAACCTCGATGCCCTTTTCACTTCTTCCTTTGATCTCTCCAAGGTTGGTTTGATGATGCCGTGGGGGGCCTTGAAAGATTCAAGCCCTTTGAAGATGTCGAAGGGGCATCGGCTCTGGCTGCTGTGACAACCGGGGACACTAATGCTGCGTGGCTCGGTTCCCTGATTTCTTCGGCCAAATAGGATTCGGCAGAGTCATTACTCCCAGACCTGGTTAGCTGCTGACGGAGGGGCAGTGGAGGAGGTAACAGTATTCAGGATGGGCTTACCTGTAGGGATGACCGACTCAAGGGTAGTTTGCGAGGCCGCAATGTTGGTGGAGTGTCTGCTATGGTCATGGGTGTCCAGGAGGATTACTATTGAAAATGGATCTTCCTCGAATGTTGGCATGGGTAGCGGGGCCAAGCTAGCAGAGGAAAGCGACCGAGACTTAGAGCTCTGGGAGGGAGACTCAAGTCTTGCCTTGGCACTGGCACTGAGGCTGTTCCTAGCTGAGTGAAAGGATTCGAACGTGGCTCAACGCCCATGAGGGACAGAGCCTGGCACTGTCTGGCACCTTCGAGTGGCACTGGCCGTGCAGAGGTAGTTCTCAGAGGCCTATAGAATGGGTCTGGAACTATGTAAGTATGGGGGCCCTGATACAGTACAAAGGTAGGAGGAGACTTAAAATCTTGTCCTAGCAGGAAGTAATAACCTCCTGGAATATAGGTTACTACTGCCATGTTACATATCTTAGAGCGGTGAGGTCATGTGACTCTCAACCGGACAGAAGGCAAGAACATCTTGACATGGTTGAGGCTCTCTGTTGTGATGAATTGGTACCTATCAACCTGAGCTCCATAAGGAATTTTATACTCTCAAATGATGGATACCTGAGCACCAGTATGTCGAAAGCTTGGACCTGGTAGGCAGGATAGCAACCTCTTGGAGGTGCGACAAATATGGGACCCTAAGCAGGAAGGTCTAAAGCTGAAGGATTCGTCACTGCCATAGCAATGGCAGAAACAGGAGCTTTCTTGGGGCATCCCACCATGGCAGCAGTGTGCCCATGCACTTTGCATGAGTCACAGAAACTCTTGCTAAAATCAGACCTGGGCCTGTTATTTCTGTTTCAATGGCCGTTATTCTTATAATTATGAGGAAGGGGAGTTCCATTCTGAAGAGTAGCAGCAGCTGGCTGAGGAGGAACCACCTTTGAGAGGCACTGCTCCATGGTGTTCCTTTGTTTATTGCAACACCCATACACAGGGTGCTGGGTAAACTAAGAAGTAGCAGCAGAAGTGAGAGGGAGAGCAGGGAGCATCTTCTTCCTCAAAGAACTCTGCAACAGATGGTGAGTGTCATAGGCGTCCGACCATTTACAGCACTCCAAAATAGTTTCAGGAGACTTGTCCACCAAGTTGGTAGCAAGATCACAGGGAATGTAGGACAGGAAGTCTTCTAACTGAAAGAGTTCTAAGACCTCCTAAACAGATGTTGCGTTGGAGGCCTTCGTCCACCTACGGAGTGCCAGTGTCTTCTTGGCTATCCACTCTGTCCATGTTTGGTTAGCTTCCTTGGGTATGGTCCTCCACTCCTGCCTCCACCGGTCTGGAGTTAACTCGCAAGCCCCAAGGATTACCTCTCGGACGAGGGCGAGATCTTGTCACTCATTCAGGGGAAGGCACTTGAAAGCAGTCCGCCCTTTGCCATCCTGAGGGATTGGATTGAAGTTCTCAAACACCTCCTCGACATGATCGAGCCATGTGTCGGGTTCGCTATCGTCCGAAGTCCTAATAAGGGTACCCATACTGTGGAGGTGAGAGTGTGAAGGAGGGAGAGCAGGGGGCGTGGCACTAGGAGGTGCCAGAGTAGCTTCTCTTCTCTCCTGGGCTTCTCTTTTTTTTCTCCCTTTTGGCTGCTTGGAATTCTCTCAGCTGCTTGGAATGCTCTTTCAGCTGCATCACTTTTCTGTTATGCTTCCCTCTCCTTCTCCCTTTCAGCTGCCTGGTATGCTATCTCTGCACGCCCTCTAGCCCCATGACTTCCAGCTTTCGTGGATGCCTTAGCCTCCTCCAGTGCTGGCCATCTTCTCAGCAGTAAAATGCTAGTAGTCTAGCCTGAGAATAATATGATGGAAGGCAGTCGCAAAACTGCAAATGTCACCAGGGGTATGCAGAATACTCAACTCTATACCAGGGAAAGAACAAGGATTCCTATGCCTGGAATATCTGCAGAAGCAGACGAGATAACAGCCAAAAGCTGAAAAAATCCTCCACATAGTGAGGAAATCTCACACAGGTGGCGTAAGAAATAATAGTAAAACAAGATTGTAAATGCCTCAAGCAATTAGCGTAGGAATGGTAGTCTAAATAGACTGAATGAAATCCACTCCGATGCAGAAAACTCACGCAGGCGATGTGGAAATAATAGTAAATCAATTGTAAATGCACATTGCAGGTGCGGAAATTCACGCAAATGCTGTTGTAAATCAAGTTAGATTCTGGTAAATAAGCTGGCAGAAATACTCAACGCCAAATACTTAGCACGTTGCCATGCCAGATGGGGTTGGATATAAATTCTAATTATAAATATCGGAGATCGACAGTGAATTGTAAGGTCGGAATCGGTATCAACTGATATACCTCACTTGTTGTCCAAGTCAATAACCTCACTTAAGTCATGATTTCTCCTTTGTCTGCTGGGCACTGGTTTGAACCCAGGAGAGGACGAAATTATTATAAACTAAAAAGCTCCCGTTCGGTTAACATATGTGAAAACATATCAATTCTAGAGTAGAGCGAATTGGATATTAAAGGACATTTGTAGTTCGATGTGTATATATATATATATATATATATATATATATATATATATATATATATATATATATATATATATATATATATATATACATATACATATATATATATATATATATATATATATATATATATATATATATATATATCAACTACTATACATATACATATATATATATATATATATATATATATATATATATATATATATATATATATATATATATATATATATATATATATATATATATATATATATATATATATATATATATATATGTATATATATACACCATAGATATATCTAAAACACTAAAACTCTCCGGGAAGTTGGAAGAAAGAAAACCTCGAAGCGAAGAAAAGATAAAAAAAGTCGCCAAAGGCAACAACCCAAGAAAAGGAGAACAAATAAAATAAAACGATATTGAAATACCTTTCATTTGTTCTTTCACGACATCAATTCTTTCTGGAAGTCGTTTCCAATAATGCCACTAGAGGCGTTTCCACTAAAATCGAGAGAGAGAGAGAGAGAGAGAGAGAGAGAGAGAGAGAGTATGCTCTTTTTTCACTTTACTCTTTCTTCCCTTCCACTGCTCTTTCGTTATTTTTAAATCTGTGCCCCCCATACTTTCCTCTTTCGAGTAAAGATTTTAGGATAATGCATAACCATTTCCCCCCCCCCTCTCTCTCTCTCTCTCTCTCTCTCTCTCTCTCTCTCTCTCTCTCTCTCTCTCTCTCTCTCCTATAAACGTCTAAGTAAAAATACACGGAAGTTCTTCACTCAATGGGAAGCAGGCCTAAGGGACAATACCAATGCCTATATTAGGGTAGGAGAAGGAGGAAGAGGAGTAGGAGAGGTGGTCAGGGCCAGAGGTTCCCTGGATTCAGTCTCCAAAGAATCCAAGAGTGAGGAGAAGAGAGGAGAGGAGAGGAGAGGAGAGGAAGGGAATGGGAAGCAGAAGGTGACAGGGACCAGGCCGGTTTGGGATGGAACTGGGGTCGATCTTCCTCCAACTCGACCAGGTGTGCGTCTTAATTTGACTTTCAATGTGGAACTCCCCAAAAAGGTCGGTTTTATTGGACCTCCCGGCGAATGTCTCGTCTTCCTTGGTCCCAAGAGGTACCAAAAGATGGCGTGGGTTGTCCCTCGGTCCCTCCCAAGACTCTCCCTACCAATACATCAGGCCCCTTCCCGAGGTTGCTCCAATCTGAAACTCTCCTATTATAGTTCTAAGGTTATCTTTCACCATTTTTATTCTTGGGTTTCTTTTATCAAACTACGGATATAGGAGGCGCTTTAAATTACAAACTATTTCATATGACTATCTTTATCTATTAATTTCGAAACACTACAAATCCGTTGGATTTACGCGATGTCTTTGGGTATGTAACAGTTCCACGGTGTCTTCGTCACACTATCCTTAGGCTTAAAAACTTCTGAGCAACGCATCAATATCATACGAAATATAACTAGTTACCTCTTAAGATGCCTTTCTACATCGTGTCCGCGACTATACTTCCTTGTCCTAAATAAGAATTTTGACAACAACGTGAACTTTTATTTCAACATTTGTATTTACCTGATATAACAAAAATTAAGTCATCTGTGGGAGAGAAAATTCCCACCGCCACTGAAGATACCAAGTCTCTTGAATCTCCAGTAAAACCAACACCCATAGCAACAGCCCAAAGTAAAGAACATTCCATCTCGAAAACCCTCTCATCAGTGAGTGGCTTTTTAACAGAATATATCACAAGAACAGACGAACGTATTATGACGATACTTGGCATCTATACATATTAAAATAGCTTTTTGAGAGGATTAACTTAGGAAAGGGTCGAGATGGTTTCCAAGACAATAAATTGACATCTATTTCTAAGCCGATTTTCTTATTTGAATTGAATTGAATTTAATATAGAATTTAGGCTAAAGGCTAAGCACTGAGACCCATTAAGTCATTGAGTGCTGCAATGGAAATTAACAGTAAAAGGTTTGGAAGGTGTAAAAGGAGGAAACCCTCGCAGTTGCACTATGAATCTATTGTTAGGAGAGGGTGGAAAGTGAAATGGAAGAAAGAGAATTTGAAAGGAGGTACAATAAAATAAATAAATGGGGGTTGCAGCTATGGGTCGAAGGCTGACTGCATAGATCCTTAAGTAATGCCTACAGTGCACCGCACGAGGTGCACTGATTGCACTACCCCCCTACGCAATACAGTTCTTGAAATATAATGCCACATGCGCACACGCACGAGGAAATGAATAAAAACATGACCCCCTTTCAACTTTGTTGAAAAGATACAATAATTATTAGTTTGATGAATAATTCCATCAGTCACAAAAAATTTCATCGATGAACTCAACGTTTTTGTACGACCAGACAAACAAACATTTTCAATAATACTCGTCCCAACGCCGTCTATTTTTGCTTCTTTCCTTAATTTCATTTCCCATCTTTCGCAAAGGTTCTACGTGCAGCAGTCGAGTCAAGAAATCCTATTATTTAACATCAGTCTAAAATTCATCTCAGATGTTTTTCTGAAATACTTCTTTTCATTGGAGAATTTGGCTAAACTTTTTCCAGAATTCTCTCCAGTTTTTAGCTCCTTTACCCCTTTTTCTGACGAGAGTTCCAACAGCCGTCTTAAATTTCTCCGTTGAACTACAAAAATAAATACGTATTCTATAATTTGGCCATGAGATTTCTTGGATCTTGAGCCTCTTATTATTGATCATTACACAATGAAGAAATGAATAAATGCTCTACAATAAACATCTACCTTCAGTAATGAGCTTCGTTCTCTTTTATATACGAGGCGCAAGGTCGATTTCTTATTTTAAAGCACTATGCAAGTAGAGCTCGAGATTCACATCTAGTGCTGCAGCTTCTTGCATTCTGTTCATATAGCAGAAGGCTGTGACAGATATTAAAGAGCTCTTCTAACCTGTAAAAGCATATAGCGGGACAACTGCTCTTCTCCTTAATCAAAACAACAATTCACAATGGTACTCAGTGCTACGGATCTAATATCACACACATATATATATATATATATATATATAATATATATATATATATATATATATATATATATATGTATTACACACTATTGTTTAATGCGATTTGTTGTTTTTCAAGCCAAAAGTACTATTCCAGCTCCTGCTGTCACAGACACTGTCATCCCTACGTAATGCCAATCACGAAGTAAATTCTTGTTGTGAAGACATTCTTACTCAAAACTTTTCTCAATAGTTTTCCAGGTACCACCATGGCCATATGTCACCAGACATAAAAAGAATATAAAATAAGCCGTGAACCAAAGCATTTTAAGAGAATATCTCATATATTTCAGTTAAGAAAATTTCAAAGACTGAATTTGGTAATGTGTCCAATAATAATTCACTAGGATTCACTTAACCACTAACTTGTCGCATGGCTGCCGCTGATCAATAATGCCGGAGTTCATGGAATTTTACTTTTTTTTAATAACGCTTTTGTTTATCAAGCATTCTGTCAGTAGCACTGACCACTTCAAGATGACTGTTAACCGTTTAATGATGGTTTTCAGAGTACCATAAGATATACTGCCCCTTTGTCGTAATCAATCCAATAACTTAGCTGTTTCGACTTTTTTTTCTTTCTAATACTTCGTTCTCTCATTCCTACTACCGAACTAATTGAATCCTAATCCCATTCTGCTTTACTGTGGTAAGCACGGAGTATTATATAAACGTGTGTCCTCTATTTGCAAAGGTCTGAGACTAAATACTGCTATCAAAGTTGCTCATATGGAATAGCAAAAAAACTTACTTTGGTCATGGAACTAAAACCTAATAAAGGTAGCATAAAAATTATTATATAACCAGTGCCACTTTCCTTAATCGCCAAATATAGCAATAACAAACACATTACAAAATTAGGTAAAAATTAGGGTAAAAATAGCATAAGGCACTTTTCTAAACAATGATACATCCGTTTGTAAAATACTGGGGATGTTCAGAAGGACGCATGCTGTCAACTAACGTCTTTTTTTCTCCTAGCTGATGTCTAGTGGCATGACAATATCACTTCTTGCCTAGACTTTACCTTTGCTGCAGTTTCTTGAACTACTTTCAAACTTTCTGAAACCAATTACCTCAGAAAATGCAACTTCCCTCTTCCTTCAGAGTGACAGGCACACAAGAATGAAATCTCGTGGATGATTTGGAACATACCGTCTGCACGACTACTACACCAAAAATACTCTTCATATGGTTTATTTGTATGTTTTGAATGTTTCTAATTTTGATACCAATAAGTGCAAACTTTCAAGTTACACAACATTCGTTGTACGCGACAAAAACCTTTGACGTTACGATGCTAATGAACTTCAAAATAAACGAGATTTGTTGACCAAGAAACAGGCAGACTGCCTCCCTGCATCATGATTCTCGATGATTGTGAAACAAACAAGAGATCATTCATTTTTGTTCACTATTCAAGTATCATACCTCATCAATAATGAAAAAAAATGAATCTCTGACTCGTAAACGCACTTTTCTAACTCTCCCGTGCTACAAGAATTGACCCTGTCCTCCCGAGCTACTTTCAAGGACAGAAAAGTATCAACTGGACATCCCACTTTCATCCAAATACTTCCTGAGAAACAGTTTCCCTTGGTTTTGGAAAGTGATGTGTCGACCGGTGTTGAAATTACAAATACATTTTTAGACTCTCCCATACTTGTAATGGAACACACAAGTACGTATAATAGTTAACACCAGCCAAGATCATAATAGGAGTGTTTTATTATTGTAAGTCTAGATAAGTACACAGAAGGTTATTATTGTAATATATAGGACAGTCTGCCACATTCTGAATCAACGCTCACTCGAAGTGCTATTGAAGGAAGAGTTCAATAAAAAAAAAAAATGCAGCAGGTACCGTAAAAACACGATCAAATATTATGCACAGCAAGGAGTACTATGGCTGACAATAATGGATATGTATATACATCGCAAAGACCCTGGGTATTGGGCATCATCTTAACAGAAATTAAATATTAAACAACCGGAAGTTTAACGTAGGCACTGAAACGCTTGAAAACACGAAACATTAAGAAAACGTGTCCGCGGATAACATCCATGTCGTTAAACATACTTTAGGCTAACTTGCGTAAATTGCGATACAGAACTACCAGTCTTGCAATTTTTGAGTCATATATGACCATTCAAAAGGGTCTTACAAAATACATTAAAAGGCAACATGACTAATGATCCTCTGTCATCTATTACGAAATTAGCGTTGCCTGTTTTCAAATATATTGCACCAAACGCATAAATAAATACACTAAAAAATCCTCAGATGCCAACGGGCAAAATTCCTGATTTTTCTTTTGTGACTCTTTATGCTTGCTTGGACTCCAGTGCCCTTTCCCTTTTTAAAATACAGCATGAAGTTTTGAACATGTGAATATGCTACAGAACTTTTCACGTTCCTTCAACGAAAACGAAATCGTAAAAATATTTTTCTGGGTATTTATCTTTGATTTTCGAGTACAAGAAATACATATCAATACAGAATTATTTTAAATGATTCTCTGTGTACTCAATCTAACAATAGTCTCAGTTACCGGGTTTGTGAAATGATGGATGAAAAGGCCATCGAGAGAGAGAGAGAGAGAGAGAGAGAGAGAGAGAGAGAGAGAGAGAGCTACTCAGGTAAGTACTTAAGAGGGCCAACAACCTTCAGGTGTGAAGAAGATCCCTCAAAACATTCACTGTCTGGCTCTCGAGATAGGCAGGTGATTGAAGTTTTAATTCCACTCCACATTCTCAGGTGTGGTATTGGGTTACTTTTCAACCCTCCCAACTTTAGCACCGTACCTTCACTACCCTCTTGTTTCTTTCAATTCACGTAAGGATCATTGAAAGGTTCCCCCATTGTCCTAACCTTTGAACGTATTGAGGCATGTAGGTCAAGTGAACCTAAACGATATAATTAGTCGGTTTTACGAGGCACAACAAAAACTGAGCAAAATAACAATGGGCTCTACATCAAGTTCGTCGCTCAATAATGGTTCCGCTTTAGTCCACCTAACACTGGGATATGTATGACGTTCTTGATTAAACATATAGTATGTTTGCCCTGCAATGCGCTTCTATTGCTCTCACGTCGTTGGTCACTCCAGAGTTGTGGACTAGTTCGGACGCTGCTATTACCATCCCAGGCTATAATACCAAGCTTGTGCTATTAACAAATGTCAGGCTAATTCTTTGCGTTGCCAGGCCAAGCTCGCTGATACCCCAAAAACCTCAGTGTCCCACGTCTCTATTTCCTAACATGTCAGTGACCTTACTATACCATTTACCTACAGGATGAAATGAATATCCTGCTCATATGATGTTCTAACTGTATATAATATCTAAATGACTATGATGATCAGAAGGATTCAATCCAAAATATAAAAGAATGGCTAGGATTTTATCACATTATAAATACAAAACCTCATAGGGAGTTTCAAATTTCCTCTCAAAAACTTGACTTTTCCTCTACTCTACAGTACCTTCGTCAATTTACCAATAAAAAAAATACATACATGGAGAAGAGAAGATAAAAGATTCAAGAGAGTTTAATATTACATAATACATTAAATGTATACAGACCTTATTGTTCACTAGTATTAAAACCTGCCCTTCAAGGAGTTAGCATTAGTAAAAAACAATTTAAAAATGTGTTGTTAAATTTAAGTGCACATGCTATAGAATTAAACAGCCTCTAATAAGACACGCATACAAGACAAAATATGAAACCGCAACTTCTTTAAATGAAATGGAAATATGCAAAATGTACGAACCAACTCTCGTTTATATTCAGTTACACACACACACACATATATATATATATATATATATAGCTATATATATATATATATATATATATATATATATATATATATATATATATATAGATATAGATATATATATATATATCATATATATATATATATATATATATATCTGGCTGGCGACGTCGGGAATATAGTATGTGTGTGAGTGAGTGAGTGAGTGTGTGTGTGCCAGAAACTCCCTACAGTATAAAATTCACTTTACCTTGGAAAAACTCACAAGTTTCAAACCTATGCATTTCGGATTTGATACAGGGATGACACTAACTTATCCTTGGAGCCATATATATCATCTGAATGAAAGTTATTCCAAGCTAAAGTGAATTAAGTATTAAGGTATTTGAGACGAAAAAAAATATTTGATGATTTATATATACAAAATATTACAAATGATTTATATATAATATATATCTATATACATACATATATATATATATATATATATATATATATATATATATAGATAAATAACACACACACACACACACACACACATATATATATATATATATATATATATATATATATATATATATATATATATATATATATATATATATATATATATATATATATATATATATATTATATATATATATATATATATATATATATAGAGAGAGAGAGAGAGAGAGAGAGAGAGAGAGAGAGAGAGAGGAGAGAAGAGAGATATCTTTATTAAATCATTTAAATATTTTTTATCTCGAATACACCTTAATACTTAATTCACTTTAGCTTGGAATAACTTTCATCCAGATGATATATATGGCTGCAAGGACAAGTCACTGTCATCCCTGTATCAAATCCGAAATGCATAGGTTTGAAACTTGTGAGTTTTTCCAGCATAAAGTGAATTTTATACTATAAGGAGTTTCAGGTAGATGAATGAGAAAAGTGACAGAAAAGGTGGTGTTTATGCCAAGAGATGCATCCACAGGTAAGCCAGTTTAGGTCACTCCCACTAATAATCTTCCTTTAATCCTCTTAAGCGTTACTTGAATGAAAACTTTATCAGTGACATCTGTATCCCATGCACCCTTTGACAAGGACAATTCCATTATTTGACTTTTGTACCGGCAGTACTGCTGTAAATTACATGTGACAAATTCCAGTTTATTCTTTGGTTATGTTCATTTATATGGTTGAAAATAGCTGAGTTCTGTTGTCCATACCTAACTGACCGTTTATGTTGTATTAATCTCTGGAGAAGTGCTTTTCCTGTGAATCCGATGAAAGATTGGTCACAGTCCAGGCATGGGATTTTGTAAAAGCCTGCGTCCTTGGGGGACACATATCATATGTATATGTATATATATATATATATATATATATATATATATATATATATATATATGTATATATATTATATATATACACATATATATATAAGCATTGGTTGAATGAAAACTTTATCAATGACATCTGTATCCCATGCGCCCTTTGAGATGTTCATTACCTGTTTGTGTTTAATCAAGGCCAATTCCACCATCTGACTTTTGTACTGGCAGTTGCTGCTATAAATTATATGTGACAAATTCCAGTTTATTCTAAAGTTTTGTTCATTTATATTTGAACTAATTCGTAAGCAGCTTTCGTCTTTAAAGTATCCTGACCACATAATTGAGAAAGCAATTCACAAAGCAAACGTAATTTTCTACCAACCCCCTCAAGACAAGACCAGAGAGACACCCAACAATATAATAAAAATTCCACACCTGGACAGGACTAGGACGGTGACCCAGACTCTCAGGAAATCTGACCCTTTTGAATTTACTTACCCAAACACCTTAGCCAAATCCCTGATTAACGTCCAACAAAAGACATCCCCCAAGGACACAGGCATTTACAAAATCCCATGCCTGGACTGTGACCAATCTTTCATCAGATTCACAGGAAAATCACTTCTCCAGAGATCAACACAACATAAATGGTCAGTTAGGTGTGGACAACAGAACTCAACTATTTTCAACCATATAAATGAACATAACCACAGAATAAACTGGAATTTGTCATGTATAATTTATAGCAGCAGCTAGTACAAAAGTCAGATGATGGAATCGGCCTTATCAAAGGGCGCATAGGATACAGATGTCACTGATAAAGTTTTCATTCAAGTAACGCTTAAGAGGATTAAAGGAAGATTATTAGTGGGAGTGACCTAAATTGGCTTACCTGTGGATGCATCTCTTGGTATAAATACCACCTTTTCTGTAACTTTACTCATTCTTCTACCTGAAGAGGGAAACAGCAGTCTCTGAAATATATTATTTTCTCTCTATATTTTGGTATTTTTATGGGCTCCTTTTATTAGAATGAATTCTGTTGTAACAGAACATTTTTACCAGTCATATATACATACATGCATATATATATATATATATATATATATATATATATATATATATATATATATATAAATGGATGTGTGTGTATTTAGAAAAAAATACTGTGGGGGTAAGAAATCACTAGCACCAAAGGGCATCAAGGGGGGTGGGGTTGGAAAGGGCTTCCCTGAAACGAGCCTGGTTCTGCCAGTAGACATAGTAACTCAATAAACTCTATGGGTTTATTATACTTCATTCTGTGACTTCTATCTGGAAAAGACATCACTGGCAGCAAAGAGTGTGGGGGTGGGAAGGGTTGACATTTACAAAAACTGAAAAGGACAAATATCACTGTGTAATACACAGTTTTCGAGGTCACCAAGATGAGTAGTGACACTCCCAATGCCCTTGAAGTCCAAGTTCTGTCCTGATAGGAAGGGAGGATAAGGGGTGAAAAATAAAATGTAAAAAATTAGAGATATTAGTGTCTAATCCAAAGCTATATTTATATGTGCGAGCACACATATAAATATATATGTATATGTATATATATATATATATATATATATTATATATATATATATATATAT
>NC_061108.1:51755981-51763481 GCF_015104395.2 Macrobrachium nipponense | reverse complement strand
TTTGAAGAGGTACACATACAAACAAACGTAAATGAGAGAGAGAGAGAGAGAGAGAGAGAGATAAAACGTGGCTGAATTTTGAGGTAATCAAAATTCAAGGTTATCGAGTTCGTAAGCAAACACTTAAGTAAACATCGTAAAAAAAAAATAAACTTGCATCTCGCGTTACATATAAATCAGCAGGCCTGAGAGACAATAAAAAATTCTGCAAATCAAGGCACAACACGTCGCGAAAGAAATACCTGTCAGATTTGCACTGCCAGCATTTGGCATATTGCCATGTTCCACAAACGAGACTATGATAGCTTTGTGAAGGTACCAAAACACTAGTGGAAGACTCCCAAACGTGAGAAGTTTCCAAATATCCTTTCCTCCTCTTTTCCTGTGTATAACATTTACAGTTGCTTTATATTACTTTGCAATGAATGCATCGTCTACGCAACCATGCTGAGTTTTCTTTCATCTATATCACTAATACATGCAGGACGCATAATATGTATTTGTAGTGAATCGAGTTTTACAATTGGGCATTCAATCCTGAGGAAGTTTGCTTTGAAAGATAATGGGATGCTTTGTTTATTCCTTACTAATGATTTTAATATAGTACTTCTCAGTAACACTGCTCGGTTAAGATTCGTTTAATTTTCTAAGCATTCACCATGTTAAATACACTCTTTTGTAGAGGAGACGGTTAAATATAGGTTGCATAAATGGCCACTCAAGGACAATTGTTTTTGAGAGGCCAGACCAGCAGCAGTTTTTAAAATACATAAACGTGATCTGTACCGGAATCTGCAATACTTTACCTTTTTACTCTGGTTTATGCTTGGGGTAAAAACAAATTACAAAACTGCGCTTCGCCCTTTCATAGCCGAAATTTGTTTGCCAACGTTTGTAATCAGTTTTCCAGTGTGCAATTAATGCTTACATACAAATAAATTCTTTTCAAATGTAATTAAATATTTTAAATCAAAGATAACGAACTCGATTCGTGTTTACCTACCAACTAAGAATATTCTCAGCCAAGAAAAGCCGATTCTGAACATGAAATCATAACCTGGCTGACCGATATTTTTGATATTCTGAATTATTATGTAAAGAGGATTTATCTTACAGCTGTGTCATGTTTCCTCAGTCCTTATTCATCTGATGCGTGTATGTATTATATATATATATATATATATATATATATATATATATATATATATATATATATATATACTATCTGCAGTATGACCCTCAAATATCTATTCAGGAATGCCGAAGACACATGGATGTTTTTTAAAAGATATATTCATTAAGAAACGTTTTGCACATGACTATGTGCATCATCAGTCTGAAAAATGACAAAATAATAACATTAAAATACTAAAAATACACTGGATTCTTAAAATGACAATTAAAAACATTAAAAGACTAAAAAAAAGCAAAGCAAACTAAAAACAACTGCTGTTACACCAACCTTCAGGTACAAAGAAAGAAGATAGAATGACCAAAGAAAGAACAAGAACCTCCAAAGACGACTATGCCAGATATAGTTGAGCAGAGGAGCAGCCACCGTTTAACGATGGAACGAGTCTTTTAATATATAATGACTCTAAGGTCGTCAGATAATCTGCATCCTTAGAATACCCTATTATGGAAAAATGCTGCTTCTTAACCTCAATTTTACAATTGATAGCATGATTTTTTATATTTGAATGTTCTGGTCTGCTCAATCTTTGTCCCGTACTAAAAATCAACCCTAAGTGACTGTAATAACGCATCTGCAACAACCTTTTCGTTGATCCAATATAAGTACCAGGACATCCTGGGCATGTAAACTTATAGACCACATTGGATCTCATGAAGGGATGCAGACGGTCCTTAAAGCCAAGCAAGGAGCCAATTTTGCTGGGATTATTTGATAGCAATTTTAAATTAATGCACGGTATCTCAGTTTCAATAATTTGTTTCAGTTTATGCGAATATTTGGAGTTAAAAATATAAGGGATTGAAGCATACATAAGTTTTTTCGGAACATTAAAAACCGGTGTGGCAGGATGAAAATGATTAGTTAAAAGTTTGTTGACGGTTCTAAAAACTAGATCTTTGGGAAATGAATTTTGTTGAAAGAAAGTAGTTAAAAATTCAATCTCCTTATGAAATATGGCCCAACTTGACGAGTATCTAAGAGCCCTATATACTAAAGTATAGATGGTATTCAATTTAAAACTGGTTTGGCAAGCACTGTAGAAATTATTTGCAAGACCTGTATAAGTTTTCTTTCTGTAAACGGCAGTAGTAAAAACAGAATTAGCTCTCGTGATTAAAACATCTAAAAACGGTAAACAATTATCTCTCTCCAATTCCATAGCAAAATTAATGTTAGGGTGTTGCTCATTAATAAAATCTAAAAACTGGGTGGCCTGCCACTGATACTTAAAAAGAACAAAGGTATCATCTACATACCTTCTGTAAAACAATGGTTTAAAAGACGACGGACAACAATCTAAAAATTTTTGTTCTAAAAAAGACATAAAAAAATTCGCAAATAAAGGTCCTAATGGAGAACCAATAGCAACACCATCTACCTGAGAGTACAATTTTTGATTTAAAATAAACATAGAATCTTGCACCGCAAGTTCTAGAAGTTGTTTAAAAAGGATGCAGATTATCTGACGACCTTAGAGTCATTATATATTAAAAGACTCGTTCCATCGTTAAACGGTGGCTGCTCCTCTGCTCAACTATATCTGGCATAGTCGTCTTTGGAGGTTCTTGTTCTTTCTTTGGTCATTCTATCTTCTTTCTTTGTACCTGAAGGTTGGTGTAACAGCAGTTGTTTTTAGTTTGCTTTGCTTTTTTTTAGTCTTTTAATGTTTTTAATTGTCATTTTAAGAATCCAGTGTATTTTTAGTATTTTAATGTTATTATTTTGTCATTTTTCAGACTGATGATGCACATAGTCATGTGCAACACGTTTCTTAATGAATATATCTTTTAAAAAACATCCATGTGTCTTCGGCATTCCTGAATTGATATATATATATATATATATATCTATATATATATATATATATATATACATATATATATATATATATATATATATAACATATATAATATGTGTGTGCGTGTGTGTGTGTAATTTGCCTAGACGTTTTCTCAACCTACCTTAATGCCATCTACAGATATATGTTTGACATGATCGTTAATTTTCGGGCAACCACACCAGATACTAGAATGAACCTTGCCCTCCTTCTAAAGCAGGGGTTCCCAACCTTTTTGTTCTTCTGTACCCCTTCGGCATTTATATAGATTCCTGTGTACCCCTAAAAATCGAGGATGAAAAAGAAAAACAATCAAATTGATAGTATGATAGAGTCACACCTGTACTACCTGTGAGTGTCAATAAGATTCAGTCACCATGCCACCCACCTCGGGTACTAACGTAAAAGCTTTGCTTTTTTAAAATGAGGAAATAAAAAAAAGAAAAAAAAAAGAAACGACAATGTGTAATCTCAAATCAAATTACATCATGTATTTCAGTACTGGCTATTCTCTCAGATCCAATGTACCCCATGAAGAGTACAAATGTACCACTGGGGCACATGTACCCCAGGTTGGACAACCTGTCCTAAAGGAAATCAAAATGAACCATCGCAGGAAAATGGATTATGAAGTCAATTCAAATGCCCGTCGCAGGGATATTCGTAATCATCTACGTTATTTTGTACAAGTACTGCAGGTCACAAGGGACATTTCATCTAACAACTGTGAATTAAAATGAAAGGTATCGAAGAACAGAGTTCAAAATGACAATTAGCGGCATATTCACATCACTTCACTTCTAAATATTCTTTTGACACTGAGGCCCGTATCTAAGATGTAACCTATCTAACTTGGCAGTTCATTTTTACCCTTTTTTTCATGTTTCAAAGTGTAAATGGTTAGTCATCTTACGTCATGAAGACGCCCTACTGCATTACGGGAGGAGACATGAAAAGGTTAATGATTCCTCTAAATAATGAGGTATGTTACGCTGGTGGCAGAAATTTTCTCCAGATTAAAAAGATCACAACAATATATACGAGTTTACAAAATTCAAAGTACATAAGAGTTACTCAATTCGGATTCATTCAAAACAAATACATTATACTGAAAAGCAGATAACACTGGCTTCTGGGAAACATAAGAGCTAGACGGACTTGCCGTTTTCTACGTCATTTATAAGGAAGCATACGGTTTAACAAGTTTCACGTGTTAAAAATATCTTCGATACGAAAACATTATAACAATAGCCTACGAAACATTCAAAATCCAGTGCCACAGGAGTGATGTAGTATACATCTCCAAAGTCATTGAAATCGGCGACGAAGAGCCTACCAACACCAAATCGGATCTGTTACATGTTGCTCAGACGTGTCTAGCTGCTAATCAGATAGGGCGCTGCTGCGAGAATCGTTATCGCCTTTTATAAGAGGTCATTACAGACAACACAAGCCCAGTAGGCCACGATCGGAAAGGAGGAGCTATCTCATCCTGCCTCTAGCGCGACTCCCGCCCAGTCCCCCTTCACCCCACTGTATACAAAAGAGAAAAAAGGAAAAAGGAAAAAAATACGGCGGGGAAGGGGTAGTGTAAAATCACGGGGGGAGTCACCTCTCCCTCAACTCATTCATCACTGATAACACAAGACGGGGAGAGAAGTTCTTTCAAATGCTCTCTATACCTTTACACGGGTCATTACACACAATGATATCTAATGCCTCGTCTTCCTCCTTCTCTCTCTCTCTCTCTCTCCCCCCTCCCCCCTGCCGCAGCTCACCCCCCCTCCTCCTCGCCACCCCCACACCACCACTTTCCACAACCCTTCCTTGATATTTAACAAAGTTCGAGAAGTTGGATTGACGCGTAATTAAGATCAACGAGTTTTAAAAAATACTTCTATCTCCTCTGTTTTTCTCGCCTCTCCTTCCATTCTTCCTGCTTTCGCCGGGCGATAGATACACCGATACCGTCGAGTCGGAGTCATTCACCCCAGCGAGTTTGAAAACATCCGACTTAAAAGTATTGAATGATCAATATGATAAAATATATCAATAAAAAAAGTTACACGACTGAGCAATTTCCTACTGCGATGGTTTCATTGGGCGTCACAAAGACTTGCTAACTGCAGCAGCAGCAGTAATAATAATCATAATGAATAATTCTACGGCATCCAATTTGTATATAGTCGATTCCTGCACGAATTCAATGCCGTGCAAAAAAGCCGTTACTTTCAACGCCACTGCCGTCAAAGAAGGTCTTCTCTCTTATAATAATAATGGTGATAACGGTGATTCTGTTAGTGAAAATCGCGAGATATTAACAAGAGCAACAGTTACCAAAGTCATATTTTAAAAAATAAGAACACAGAAGAGGATATTATAGCAACATAAATACAGACGCCGGTCAAGGAAGGAAATATGAAAATAATGAACACGATGATTATTTGCTATCCGTATTTTTGTTGTGATCAAAGGCCTATTATTATTATTATTATTATCATTATTATCATTAATATTATTATTATTATTATTATTATTATTATTATTATTATTATTATTATTATTATTATTATCTACATAAAATAAGGAAACAATGAAGACAGATATCCATAATTGTTATCTATCAAAATGTAAATGTCTATATATAAAAATGGATGTGTGTGCGCCAGCATAACTCTAAACGCACTGCGCAATTTCAGCTAAACATGGCATACATATGACTTACTATCTGGAAAAGAATACTGTGGAAGAAAGACACCACTAGCACCAAAGGCTGGTGGAGGTGGGAAGGGCTTCCCTGGAAGAAACGGGACTGTAACTGCACGTAAACTTAGTAACTAAACTCTACAGGTTTATCATACCTCGTTTTGGCATCCATTCTGGAAAAGAATACTGTGGGGGTAAGACATCGCTGTCACCAAAGGGGATGGGAAGGTGGTGACATAAAAAAATAACCGAAAACTGCAGATATTGGTGTCAAATCCATAGTTGTTCAGGTCACAGAGATGAATAGATGATGCCCTTCAAGTCCAAGTTCAGCCCTGACAGGAACTGGGCGTGAGAAGGGGTGAAATGTGAAATTCTAAAAATACTCAACAATGTAACTGTAGCAACACAGGAGAGGAGAGAGAGAGAGAGAGAGAGAGAGAGAGAGAGAGAGAGAGAGATAGGTTGTCATTCACACTTTTACCGAGAGCTCTGGATTGGTCAGCTGGTATAATCTACATAATATATATATATATATATATATATATATATATATATATATATATATAACATATATATACGTGTATATATATATATATATATATATATATACATATATATATAGTATTATATATATATATATATATATATATATATATATATACAGCAGAGAGAGAGAGAGAGAGTGAGAGAGAGAGAGAGAGAGAGGTTGTCATTCAGATTTTTACCGAAGAGCTCTGGATTGGTCAGCTAGTATAATTCTACATAATATATATATATATATATATATATATATATATATATATATATATATATATATATATATATAATACATATATATATATATATATATATATATATATATATATATTAATAATGATAGCTGAGCCAGTTCTCGAAGTGCATCGATCTTAATACTTTTCACGGAGAATCTATTGTAATTTACGTCCGTCATCAGTAACATTAGTTTACGGAAAACGTTAGTTACAAACTAGACACTTGCAATTTCAGTAAGTGATGAGCGGCGCTCCTTCTGGCAAATTATTATTATTATTAGTGTTTATTATTATTATTTTATTATTATTATTATTAGTTATTATTTGATTATTTATATTATTTATCAGCCCTCTAAGTTTCTTAAATAACCGCTTAGTTTAATTTTAAAGCCTTACATAACGCAGCAACTAACCGAGTACCAACTAAACTTGATAAGTTTTAAACTTATACATTTCGGCCCAGTAATCCCCAAAATGCATATAATGAGAAAGTCTGTAACCAAACCTAATTGCTACTTTCCAATCGTCATCGTCATCTCATCCAAATTTTTGCAAAATTTCAAGAGTTACTTCTCGAGACCTGTTAAGTACCGGTTGAATTCCAATACCCGATCCATCTTGGGAATTTTTAGCTCGTACTGGCAGGCTGTTAAACCACCAGTTCGAGAAATACACGGAAATTTATAAGAGTTTCGAGAAACCTTCTTTCCTGTGAATAATAGTGTATCAGTAATTAGTATTGCAAAGGAGTCAATAACACTGAAGAAATGAAGAGGGGTGAATAATACTGAATAGGGGGTGAAGAGGAGTGAATAATGAACAAATTGAAGTGGAGTGGATAGCATAGAGAACTGGGAATGGAATATAGAATTTAGGCAAAGGCCAATCGTTGGAACCAATGAGGTTGGAACCCATGAGGCCACTCAGCGCTAAAGGCAAATTGAGAGTAAGAGGGTACGAAAATTGCATCGGGAAGAAAACCTCGC
>NC_061108.1:51705991-51753491 GCF_015104395.2 Macrobrachium nipponense | reverse complement strand
AGTAAGCCAATTTAGGTCACCCCCGCTGATAATCTTCCTTTAATCTTCTTAAGCGTTGGTTGAATGAACACTGCGTCGACGATGTCTGATGTCCAATTCCCTTTGAGATGTTTCATTACCTGCTTTCTCTTTTATTAGGCCGATTCCATCATTTGACTCTTGTACCGGCAGTTGCTGCTATAAATTACAACGTGACATATTCCAGTTTATTCTATGGTTATGTTCATTTATATGATTTGAAAATAGCCGAGTTCTGTTGTCCATACCTAACTGACCGTTTGTGTTGTATTAATCTCTGGGGAATGATTTACCTGTAAATCCGATGTAAGATTGGTCACAGTCCTGGCATGGATCTCATATACCCCAGAGTCTTTGGGCGATGTCTTTTTGTTGGACGTTAATTCATGGATTTGGCTAAGGTATTTGGGTAGGTAAATGCAAAAGGGTTGGATTTCCCAAGGGTGTGAGTTACTCTCTTAATCGTCTCCAGGTGGGGAATTTTTATTTTATTGTTGGGTGTGTCTCTGGTCTTGTCTTTAGGGGGTCGGTAGAAAATTACGTTTGCTTTTTGAATTGCAATCAAACCCCTTCCCTCTATCACACAAGCAAAGATTTTCTGGAAGAAAGAATCACCAATACGAGAAACGACATCTTCGTGCTACGCAGAGTGATATATGGAACTCAATCTAATCTTCGCCTCCTCACTACGGACCACGTATACAGGTATCTGATTTTCATTCTTGTTCCGACATTGCTGCCTATAATAGCGTGACTCATTCCAACAGACTTTTACGCAAGTTAAATAACCTAATAGATAATAGCGCATGGAATAATCTTGAACAACAAGACAAAGTTTTAAACTTATCCAACACCCCCCTTACTGTAAATCAACATTTAGTTTTAAATTTAGGCTTATCCTTTGCCCTAATGCCAGACCGCAAAAACAACCTAGACTTCATAGTGGCTTTTGATAAATTCATATCTGACAAAAACTACAGCCGTGAAGAGATATGTTTAAAAGGAGTTACTAAATGCTTTAACTGACCTTCATAAGAAATATCCTGTTCCCGCAGATTCATGATAGCCATCCACTCGCTAAAAAAGTTAGATGTTATAATAAGTAGATCCGACAAGACGGCAAAATTGTAATGGACAAAGACTTCTACCTCGAACAAAATCAACCAGCTCCTTAGCGACACAAATACTTACGAAAAACTGACGAAAAATCCCCTCCAGAACGTTCCCACAGAATTTTTTTCGGAAAGTAAGATTAATTGGCCAAGACAAAAAGAGTATTGAACTATTAGAGAAATTTAAAGTAATTAATCCTAAATTACCCTACTTTTATGGTCTTCCCAAACTCACAAAGACAATCTTCCATTCAGACCCATCGTTTCATGCGCCGGAGCTTTCAATTACAAAATTTCTAAATGGTTAGCTGGCCTCCTTTCTCCTTTTTTATTTTTTAGGCACTTTTTCTCCCAGTCACATCAAACATTCGGAAGACTTTTGTCACAAAATTCAGAGAAGCACATATACCACTTCACAACATAAAACTTTTAAGCCTTGACGTAGACTCCCTATTCACAAAAGTACCAGTACAGGACGTTCTTCAGTTTTTAAGGGAAAAATTATCCCCTATTCAGATCATTTCCCTTTGGCACTTGACAAAATAATAAAGTTAGTTGAATTATGTGCATCTAATAACGTATTTTCATTCGGGGAATCATTCTACAAGCAAAAATTAAATTCGGGTGTAGTATGGGTAGTCCTTTAAGTCCTAATTTTAGCCAATCTGTACATGGAATACTTTGAAACTACAGTAATAAATGCAATAAACCCAAAAACATGCTGTGGATGAGATACGTGGATGACATACTAACATTTTGGGATAATAAGTTGGGGTAATTTTAATGAATTCCTCTCAAAATTAAACGCATTAGTGCCCAGCATCAAATTTAAAGTTGAATGGGAAACAGACAACAAAATTCCTTTTCTTGATGTTTTAATATCAGAGACACGACAGAATACAAATTTTACCATATACAGAAAACCAACGTTCTCACTTTCATATATTCACTACTTTAGCTATCATGACAATACTATCAAGATAGGTCTAGCCAGCAACCTATTCCTAAGAGCCTTACGAATTTGTTCCCCAGATTTCCTGGAAAAAGAATTTGAACTAATTCGCAAGCAACTTTCATCTTTAAAGTATCCTGACCATATAATTGAGAAAGCAATTCAAAAAGAAAACGTAATTTTCTACAGACCCCCTAAAGACAAGACAGAGACACACCCAACAATAAAATAAAAATTCCCCACCTGGAGACGATTAAGAGAGTAACTCACACCCTTGGGAAATCCAACCCTTTTTGCATTTACCTACCCAAATACCTTAGCTAAATCCCTGATTAACGTCCAACAAAAGACATCGCCCAAAGACTCTGGGGTATATGAGATCCCATGCCAGGACTGTGACCAATCTTACATCGGATTTACAGGTAAATCACTTCCCCAGAGATTAATACAACACAAACGGTCAGTTAGGTATGGACAACAGAACTCGGCTATTTTCAATCATATAAATGAACATAACCATAGAATAAACTGGAATATGTCACGTGTAATTTATAGCAGCAACTGCCGGTACAAGAGTCAAATGATGGAATCGGCCTTAAATAAAAGAGAAGCAGGTAATGAACATCTCAAAAGGGAATTGGACATCAGACATCGTCGACGCAGTGTTCATTCAACAACGCTTAAGAAGATTAAAGGAAGATTATCAGCGGGGGTGACCTAAATTGGCTTACTTGTGGACGAATCTCTTGGTATAAATACCACCTTTTCTGTAAACTTTTCTCATTCATATACCTGAAGAGAGAGACAGCAGTCTCTGAAATATAGTACTTTTCTCTCTACATTTTGGTGTTTTTATGGGCTCCTTTTATTAGATGGAATTCTGTTGTTACAGAACACTTTACCAGTCATTGTCAGCCCATTATGGAATTCAATCCGCCTTTCCACGATTCTTCACTCACTTCCAGAAGTCAAGCCAGTTTTCCGCAAGTTTGAAAAAGAACTGAACAGACTACACCGGCTGAAAAACCAAAACCACTTTTTGGAAGAATGCCTCAAAGAACAAGTACTTCCAAAAATGTACGGATTCGGGAGCTGGACTCTGCAATCAAACCCCTTCCCTCTATCACACAAGATTTTTCTGGAAGAAAGAATCACCAATACGAGAAACGACACCTCTTCGTGCTACGCAGAGTGATATATGGAACTCAATCTAATCTTCGCCTCCTCACTACGGACCACGTATACAGGTATCTGATTTCATTCGTTCCGACATTGCTGCCTATAATAGCGTGACTCATTCCAACAGACTTTTACGCAGTTAATAACCTAATAGATAATAGCGCATGGAATAATCTTGAACAACAAGACAAAGTTTTTAAACTTATCCAACACCCCCTTACTGTAAATCAACATTTAGTTTTAAATTTAGGCTTATCCTTTGCCCTAATGCCAGACCGCAAAAACAACCTAGACTTCATAGTGGCTTTTGATAAATTCATATCTGACAAAAACTACAGCCGTGAAGAGATATGTTTAAAAGGAGTGTTACTAAATGCTTTAACTGACCTTCATAAGAAATATCCTGTTCCCCGCAGATTCATGATAGCCATCCACTCGCTAAAAAAGTTAGATGTTATAATAAGTAGATCCGACAAAGACGGCAAAATTGTAATAATGGACAAAGACTTCTAACCTCGACAAAATCAACCAGCTCCTTAGCGACACAAATACTTACGAAAAACTGACGAAAAATCCCCTCCAGAACGTTCCCACAGAATTTTTTCGGAAAGTAAGATTAATTGGCCAAGACAAAAACAAGAGTATTCGAAAACTATTAGAGAAATTTAAAGTAATTAATCCTAAATTACCCTACTTTTATGGTCTTCCCAAAACTCACAAAGACAATCTTCCATTCAGACCCATCGTTTCATGCGCCGGAGCTTTCAATTACAAAATTTCTAAATGGTTAGCTGGCCTCCTTTCTCCTTTTTTAGGCACTTTTTCTCCCAGTCACATCAAACATTCGGAAGACTTTTGTCACAAATTCGAGAAGCACATATACCACTTCACAACATAAAACTTTTAAGCCTTGACGTAGACTCCCTATTCACAAAAGTACCAGTACAGGACGTTCTTCAGTTTTTAAGGGAAAAATTATCCCCCTATTCAGATCATTTCCCTTTGGCACTTGACAAAATAATAAAGTTAGTTGAATTATGTGCATCTAATAACGTATTTTCATTCGGGGAATCATTCTACAAGCAAAAATTCGGGTGTAGTATGGGTAGTCCTTTAAGTCCTATTTTAGCCAATCTGTACATGGAATACTTTGAACCTACAGTAATAATGCAATAAAACCCAAAAACATGCTGTGGATGAGATACGTGGATGACATACTAACATTTTGGGATAATAAGTGGGGTAATTTTAATGAATTCCTCTCAAAATTAAACGCATTAGTGCCCAGCATCAAATTTAAAGTTGAATGGGAAACAGACAACAAAATTCCTTTTCTTGATGTTTTAATAATCAGAGACACGACAGAAATACAAATTACCATATACAGAAAACCAACGTTCTCACTTTCATATATTCACTACTTTAGCTATCATGACAATACTATCAAGATAGGTCTAGCCAGCAACCTATTCCTAAGAGCCTTACGAATTTGTTCCCCAGATTTCCTGGAAAAAGAATTTGAACTAATTCGCAAGCAACTTTCATCTTTAAAGTATCCTGACCATATAATTGAGAAAGCAATTCAAAAAGCAAACGTAATTTTCTACCGACCCCCTAAAGACAAGACCAGAGACACACCCAACAATAAAATAAAAATTCCCCACCTGGAGACGATTAAGAGAGTAACTCACACCCTTGGGAAATCCAACCCTTTTGCATTTACCTACCCAAATACCTTAGCTAAATCCCTGATTAACGTCCAACAAAAGACATCGCCCAAAGACTCTGGGGTATATGAGATCCCATGCCAGGACTGTGACCAATCTTACATCGGATTTACAGGTAAATCACTTCCCCAGAGATTAATACAACACAACGGTCAGTTAGGTATGGACAACAGAACTCGGCTATTTTCAATCATATAAATAAAGAACATAACCATAGAATAAACTGAATATGTCACGTGTAATTTATAGCAGCAACTGCCGGTACAAGAGTCAAATGATGGAATCGGCCTTAATAAAAGAGAAGCAGGTAATGAACATCTCAAAAGGGAATTGGACATCAGACATCGTCGACGCAGTGTTCATTCAACCAACGCTTAAGAAGATTAAAGGAAGATTATCAGCGGGGTGACCTAAATTGGCTTACTTGTGGACGAATCTCTTGGTATAAATACCACCTTTTCTGTAAACTTTTCTCATTCATATACCTGAAGAGAGAGACAGCAGTCTCTGAAATATAGTACTTTTCTCTCTACATTTTGGTGTTTTTATGGGCTCCTTTTATTAGATGGAATTCTGTTGTTACAGAACACTTTTACCAGTCATTGTCAGCCCATTATGGAATTCAACCGCCTTTCCACGATTCTTCACTCACTTCCAGAAGTCAAGCCAGTTTTCCGCAAGTTTGAAAAAGAACTGAACAGACTACACCGGCTGAAAAACAAAACAAAAACCTTTTTGGAAGAATGCCTCAAAGAACAAGTACTTTTTTCCAAAAATGTACGGATTCGGGAGATGGACTCTGCAATCAAACCCCTTCCCTCTATCCACACAAGATTTTTTGCCTGGAAGAAAGAATCACCAATACGAGAAACGACATCTTCGTGCTACGCAGAGTGATATAGGAACTCAATCTAATCTTCGCCTCCTCACTACGGACCACGTATACAGGTATCTGATTTCAATTCTGTTCCGACCATTGTGCCGTATAATAGCGTGACTCTTCCAACAGACTTTTACGCAAGTTAAATAACCTAATAGATAATAGCGCATGGAATAATCTTGAACAACAAGACAAAGTTTTTAAACTTATCCAACACCCCCCTTACTGTAAATCAACATTTAGTTTTAAATTTAGGCTTATCCTTTGCCCTAATGCCAGACCGCAAAAACAACCTAGACTTCATAGTGGCTTTTGATAAATTCATATCTGACAAAAACTACAGCCGTGAAGAGATATGTTTAAAAGGTAGTGTTACTAAATGCTTTAACTGACCTCATAAGAAAATATCCTGTTCCCCGCAGATTCATGATAGCCATCCACTCGCTAAAAAAAGTTAGATGTTATAATAAGTAGATCCGACAAAGACGGCAAAATTGTAATAATGGACAAAGACTTCTACCTCGACAAAATCAACCAGCTCCTTAGCGACACAAATACTTACGAAAAACTGACGAAAAATCCCCTCCAGAACGTTCCCACAGAATTTTTCGGAAAGTAAGATTAATTGGCCAAGACAAAAAGAGTATTGAACTATTAGAGAAATTTAAAGTAATTAATCCTAAATTACCCTACTTTTATGGTCTTCCAAACTCACAAAGACAATCTTCCATTCAGACCCATCGTTCATGCGCCGGAGCTTTCAATTACAAAATTTCTAAATGGTTAGCTGGCCTCCTTTGCTTCCTCCTTTTTTAGGCACTTTTTCTCCCAGTCACATCAAACATTCGGAAGACTTTTGTCACAAATTCAGAGAAGCACATATACCACTTCACAACATAAAACTTTTAAGCCTTGACGTAGACTCCCTATTCACAAAAGTACCAGTACAGGACGTTCTTCAGTTTTTAAGGGAAAAATTATCCCCCTATTCAGATCATTTCCCTTTGGCACTTGACAAAATAATAAAGTTAGTTGAATTATGTGCATCTAATAACGTATTTTCATTCGGGGAATCATTCTACAAGCAAAAATTCGGGTGTAGTATGGGTAGTCCTTTAAGTCCTATTTTAGCCAATCTGTACATGGAATACTTTGGAAAAACTACAGTAATAAATGCAATAAAACCCAAAAACATGCTGTGGATGAGATACGTGGATGACATACTAACATTTTGGGATAATAAGTGGGGTAATTTTAATGAATTCCTCTCAAAATTAAACGCATTAGTGCCCAGCATCAAATTTAAAGTTGAATGGGAAACAGACAACAAAATTCCTTTTCTTGATGTTGTTAATAATCAGAGACACGACAGAATACAAATTACCATATACAGAAAACAACGTTCTCACTTTCATATATTCACTACTTTAGCTATCATGACAATACTATCAAGATAGGTCTAGCCAGCAACCTATTCCTAAGAGCCTTACGAATTTGTTCCCCAGATTTCCTGGAAAAAGAATTTGAACTAATTCGCAAGCAACTTTCATCTTTAAAGTATCCTGACCATATAATTGAGAAAGCAATTCAAAAAGCAAACGTAATTTTCTACCGACTAAAGACAAGACCAGAGACACACCCAACAATAAAATAAAAATTCCCCACCTGGAGACGATTAAGAGAGTAACTCACACCCTTGGAAATCCAACCCTTTTGCATTTACCTACCCAAATACCTTAGCTAAATCCCTGATTAACGTCCAACAAAAGACATCGCCCAAAGACTCTGGGGTATATGAGATCCCATGCCAGGACTGTGACCAATCTTACATCGGATTTACAGGTAAATCACTTCCCAGAGATTAATACACACACAAACGGTCAGTTAGGATGGACAACAGAACTCGGCTATTTTCAATCATATAAATGCACATAACCGATAGCAAGAAACTGAATATGTCACGTGTAATTTATAGCAGCAACTGCCGGTACAAGAGTCAAATGATGGAATCGGCCTTAATAAAAGAGAAGCAGGTAATGAACATCTCAAAAGGGAATTGGACATCAGACATCGTCGACGCAGTGTTCATTCAACCAACGCTAAGAAGATTAAAGGAAGATTATCAAGCGGGGGGTGTTACCTAAATTGGCTTACATTGTGGACGAATCTCTTGGTATAAATACCACCTTTTCTGTAAACTTTTCTCATTCATATACCTGAAGAGAGAGACAGCAGTCTCTGAAATATAGTATTTTCTCTCTACATTTTGTGTTTTTTATGGGCTCCTTTATTAGATGGAATTCTGTTGTTACAGAACACTTTTACCAGTCATTGTCAGCCCATTATGGAATTCAACCGCCTTTCCACGATTCTTCACTCACTTCCAGAAGTCAAGCCAGTTTTCCGCAAGTTTGAAAAAGAACTGAACAGACTACACCGGCTGAAAAACCAAAACACTTTTTGGAAGAATGCCTCAAAGAACAAGTACTTCCAAAAATGTACGGATTCGGAGATGGACTCTGCAATCAAACCCCTTCCCTCTATCACAAGATTTTTCTGGAAGAAAGAATCACCATACGAGAAACGACATCTTCGTGCTACGCAGAGTGATATAGGAACTCAATCTAATCTTCGCCTCCTCACTACGGACCACGTATACAGGTATTCTGATTTCATTCTGTTCCGACATTGCTGCCTATAATAGCGTGACTCATTCCAACAGACTTTTACGCAAGTTAAATAACCTAATAGATAATAGCGCATGGAATAATCTTGAACAACAAGACAAAGTTTTAAACTTATCCAACACCCCCCTTACTGTAAATCAACATTTAGTTTTAAATTTAGGCTTATCCTTTGCCCTAATGCCAGACCGCAAAAACAACCTAGACTTCATAGTGGCTTTTGATAAATTCATATCTGACAAAAACTACAGCCGTGAAGAGATATGTTTAAAAAAAAAGGAGTGTTACTAAATGCTTTAACTGACCTTCATAAGAAATATCCTGTTCCCCGCAGATTCATGATAGCCATCCACTCGCTAAAAAAGTTAGATGTTATAATAAGTAGATCCGACAAAGACGGCAAAATTGTAATAATGGACAAAGACTTCTACCTCGACAAAATCAACCAGCTCCTTAGCGACACAAATACTTACGAAAAACTGACGAAAATCCCCTCCAGAACGTTCCCACAGAATTTTTTCGGAAAGTAAGATTAATTGGCCAAGACAAAAAGAGTATTGAACTATTAGAGAAATTTAAAGTAATTAATCCTAAATTACCCTACTTTATGGTCTTCCCAAAACTCACAAAGACAATCTTCCATTCAGACCCATCGTTTCATGCGCCGGAGCTTTCAATTACAAAATTTCTAAATGGTTAGCTGGCCTCCTTTCTCCTTTTTTAGGCACTTTTTCTCCCAGTCACATCAAACATTCGGAAGACTTTTGTCACAAATTCAGAGAAGCACATATACCACTTCACAACATAAAACTTTTAAGCCTTGACGTAGACTCCCTATTCACAAAAGTACCAGTACAGGACGTTCTTCAGTTTTTAAGGGAAAAATTATCCCCCTATTCAGATCATTTCCCTTTGGCACTTGACAAAATAATAAAGTTAGTTGAATTATGTGGCATCTAATAACGTATTTTTCATTCGGGGAATCATTCTACAAGCAAAAATTCGGGGTGTAGTATGGGTAGTCCTTTAAGTCCTATTTTCGCCAATCTGTACATGGAATACTTTGAAACTACAGTAATAAATGCAATAAAACCCAAAAACATGCTGTGGATGAGATACGTGGATGACATACTAACATTTTGGGATAATAAGTGGGGTAATTTTAATGAATTCCTCTCAAAATTAAACGCATTAGTGCCCAGCATCAAATTTAAAGTTGAATGGGAAACAGACAACAAAATTCCTTTTCTTGATGTTTTAATAATCAGAGACACGACAGAATACAAATTTACCATATACAGAAAACCAACGTTCTCACTTTCATATATTCACTACTTTAGCTATCATGACAATACTATCAAGATAGGTCTAGCCAGCAACCTATTCCTAAGAGCCTTACGAATTTGTTCCCCAGATTTCCTGGAAAAAGAATTTGAACTAATTCGCAAGTAACTTTCATCTTTAAAGTATCCTGACCATATAATTGAGAAAGCAATTCAAAAAGCAAACGTAATTTTCTACCGACCCCCTAAAGACAAGACCAGAGACACACCCAACAATAAAATAAAAATTCCCCACCTGGAGACGATTAAGAGAGTAACTCACACCCTTGGGAAATCCAACCCTTTTGCATTTACCTACCCAAATACCTTAGCTAAATCCCTGATTAACGTCCAACAAAAGACATCGCCCAAAGACTCTGGGGATATGAGATCCCATGCCAGGACTACTGTGACCAATCTTACATCGGATTTACAGGTAAATCACTTCCCCAGAGATTAATACACACAAACGGTCAGTTAGGTATGGACAACAGAACTCGGCTATTTTCAATCATATAAATGAACATAACCATAGAATAAACTGGAATATGTCACGTGTAATTTATAGCAGCAACTGCCGGTACAAGAGTCAAATGATGGAATCGGCCTTAATAAAAGAGAAGCAGGTAATGAACATCTCAAAAGGGAATTGGACATCAGACATCGTCGACGCAGTGTTCATTCAACCAACGCTTAAGAAGATTAAAGGAAGATTATCAGCGGGGGTGACCTAAATTGGCTTACTTGTGGACGAATCTCTTGGTATAAATACCACCTTTTCTGTAAACTTTTCTCATTCATATACCTGAAGAGAGAGACAGCAGTCTCTGAAATATAGTACTTTTCTCTCTACATTTTGGTGTTTTTATGGGCTCCTTTTATTAGATGGAATTCTGTTGTTACAGAACACTTTTACCAGTCATTGTCAGCCCATTATGGAATTCAACCGCCTTTCCACGATTCTTCACTCACTTCCAGAAGTCAAGCCAGTTTTCCGCAAGTTTGAAAAAGAACTGAACAGACTACACGGCTGAAAAAACCAAAAACAAAAACACTTTTTGGAAGAATGCCTCAAAGACAAGTACTTCCAAAATGTACTGATTCGGGAGATGGACTCTGCAATCAAACCCCTTCCCTCTATCACACAAGATTTTCCTGGAAGAAAGAATCACCAATACGAGAAACGACATCTTCGTGCTACGCAGAGTGATATATGGAACTCAATCTAATCTTCGCCTCCTCACTACGGACCACGTATACAGGTATCTGATTTCATTCTGTTCCGACATTGCTGCCTATAATAGCGTGACTCATTCCAACAGACTTTTACGCAAGTTAAATAACCTAATAGATAATAGCGCATGGAATAATCTTGAACAACAAGACAAAGTTTTAAACTTATCCAACACCCCCCTTACTGTAAATCAACATTTAGTTTTAAATTTAGGCTTATCCTTTGCCCTAATGCCAGACCGCAAAAACAACCTAGACTTCATAGTGGCTTTTGATAAATTCATATCTGACAAAAACTACAGCCGTGAAGAGATATGTTTAAAAGGTTTAACTGACCTTCATAAGAAATATCCTGTTCCCCGCAGATTCATGATAGCCATCCACTCGCTAAAAAAGTTAGATGTTATAATAAGTAGATCCGACAAAGACGGCAAAATTGTAATAATGGACAAAGACTTCTACCTCGACAAAATCAACCAGCTCCTTAGCGACACAAATACTTACGAAAAACTGACGAAAAATCCCCTCCAGAACGTTCCCACAGAATTTTTTCGGAAAGTAAGATTAATTGGCCAAGACAAAAAGAGTATTGAACTATTAGAGAAATTTAAAGTAATTAATCCTAAATTACCCTACTTTTATGGTCTTCCCAAAACTCACAAAGACAATCTTCCATTCAGACCCATCGTTTCATGCGCCGGAGCTTTCAATTACAAAATTTCTAAATGGTTAGCTGGCCTCCTTTCTCCTTTTTTAGGCACTTTTTCTCCCAGTCACATCAAACATTCGGAAGACTTTTGTCACAAATTCAGAGAAGCACATATACCACTTCACAACATAAAACTTTTAAGCCTTGACGTAGACTCCCTATTCACAAAAGTACCAGTACAGGACGTTCTTCAGTTTTAAGGGAAAAATTATCCCCTATTCAGATCATTTCCCTTTGGCACTTGACAAAATAATAAAGTTAGTTGAATTATGTGCATCTAATAAAACGTATTTTCATTCGGGGAATCATTCTACAAGCAAAAATTCGGGTGTAGTATGGGTAGTCCTTTAAGTCCTATTTTAGCCAATCTGTACATGGAATACTTTGAAACTACAGTAATAAATGCAATAAAACCCAAAAACATGCTGTGGATGAGATACGTGGATGACATACTAACATTTTGGGATAATAAGTGGGGTAATTTTAATGAATTCCTCTCAAAATTAAACGCATTAGTGCCCAGCATCAAATTTAAAGTTGAATGGGAAACAGACAACAAAATTCCTTTTCTTGATGTTTTAATAATCAGAGACACGACAGAATACAAATTTACCATATACAGAAAACCAACGTTCTCACTTTCATATATTCACTACTTTAGCTATTATGACAATACTATCAAGATAGGTCTAGCCAGCAACCTATTCCTAAGAGCCTTACGAATTTGTTCCCCAGATTTCCTGGAAAAAGAATTTGAACTAATTCGCAAGCAACTTTCATCTTTAAAGTATCCTGACCATATAATTGAGAAAGCAATTCAAAAAGCAAACGTAATTTTCTACCGACCCCCTAAAGACAAGACCAGAGACACACCCAACAATAAAATAAAAATTCCCCACCTGGAGACGATTAAGAGAGTAACTCCACACCTTGGGGAAATCCAACCCTTTTGCATTTACCTACCCAAATACCTTAGCTAAATCCCTGATTAACGTCCAACAAAAGACATCGCCCAAAGACTCTGGGGTATATGAGATCCCATGCCAGGACTGTGACCAATCTTACATCGGATTTACAGGTAAATCACTTCCCCAGAGATTAAATACAACACAAACGGTCAGTTAGGTATGGACAACAGAACTCGGCTATTTTCAATCATATAAATGAACATAACCATAGAATAAACTGGAATATGTCACGTGTAATTTATAGCAGCAACTGCCGGTACAAGAGTCAAATGATGGAATCGGCCTTATAAAAGAGAAGCAGGTAATGAACATCTCAAAAGGGAATTGGACATCAGACATCGTCGACGCAGTGTTCATTCAACCAACGCTTAAGAAGATTAAAGGAAGATTATCAGCGGGGGTGACCTAAAATTGGCTTACTTGTGGACGAATCTCTTGGTATAAATACCACCTTTTCTGTAAACTTTTCTCACATTCATATACCTGAAGAGAGAGACAGCAGTCTCTGAAATATAGTACTTTTCTCTCTACATTTTGGTGTTTTTATGGGCTCCTTTTATTAGATGGAATTCTGTTGTTACAGAACACTTTTACCAGTCATTGTCAGCCCATTATGGAATTCAACCGCCTTTCCACGATTCTTCACTCACTTCCAGAAGTCAAGCCAGTTTTCCGCAAGTTTGAAAAACAAAAGAACTGACAGACTACACCGGCCTGAAAAAACCAAAAACACTTTTGGAAGAAATGCCTCTAAAGACAAGTACTTGCCAAAAATGTACGGATTCGGGAGATGGACTCTGCAATCAAACCCCTTCCCTCTTCACACAAGATTTTTCTGGAAGAAAGAATCACCAATACGAGAAACGACATCTTCGTGCTACGCAGAGTGATATATGGAACTCAATCTAATCTTCGCCTCCTCACTACGGACCACGTATACAGGTATCTGATTTCATTCTGTTCCGACATTGCTGCCTATAATAGCGTGACTCATTCCAACAGACTTTTACGCAAGTTAAATAACCTAATAGATAATAGCGCATGGAATAATCTTGAACAACAAGACAAAGTTTTAAACTTATCCAACACCCCCTTACTGTAAATCAACATTTAGTTTTAAATTTAGGCTTATCCTTTGCCCTAATGCCAGACCGCAAAACAACCTAGACTTCATAGTGGCTTTTGATAAATTCATATCTGACAAAAACTACAGCGTGAAGAGATATGTTTAAAAGGAGTGTTACTAAATGCTTTAACTGACCTTCATAAGAAATATCCTGTTCCCCGCAGATTCATGATAGCCATCCACTCGCTAAAAAAGTTAGATGTTATAATAAGTAGATCCGACAAAGACGGCAAAATTGTAATAATGGACAAAGACTTCTACCTCGACAAAATCAACCAGCTCCTTAGCGACACAAATACTTACGAAAAACTGACGAAAAATCCCCTCCAGAACGTTCCCACAGAATTTTTTCGGAAAGTAAGATTAATTGGCCAAGACAAAAAGAGTATTGAACTATTAGAGAAATTTAAAGTAATTAATCCTAAATTACCCTACTTTTATGGTCTTCCCAAAACTCACAAGACAATCTTCCATTCAGACCCATCGTTTCATGCGCCGGAGCTTTCAATTACAAAATTTCTAAATGGTTAGCTGGCCTCCTTTCTCCTTTTTTAGGCACTTTTTCTCCCAGTCACATCAAACATTCGGAAGACTTTTGTCACAATTCAGAGAAGCACATATACCACTTCACAACATAAAACTTTTAAGCCTTGACGTAGACTCCCTATTCACAAAAGTACCAGTACAGGACGTTCTTCAGTTTTTAAGGGAAAAAATTATCCCCCTATTCAGATCATTTCCCTTTGGCACTTGACAAAATAATAAAGTTAGTTGAATTATGTGCATCTAATAACGTATTTTCATTCGGGGAATCATTCTACAAGCAAAAATTCGGGTGTAGTATGGGTAGTCCTTTAAGTCCTATTTTAGCCAATCTGTACATGGAATACTTTGAAACTACAGTAATAAATGCAATAAAACCCAAAAACATGCTGTGGATGAGATACGTGGATGACATACTAACATTTTGGGATAATAAGTGGGGTAATTTTAATGAATTCCTCTCAAAATTAAACGCATTAGTGCCCCAGCATCAAATTTAAAGTTGAATGGGAAACAGACAACAAAATTCCTTTTCTTGATGTTTTAATAATCAGAGACACGACAGAATACAAATTTACCATATACAGAAAACCAACGTTCTCACTTTCATATATTCACTACTTTAGCTATCATGACAATACTATCAAGATAGGTCTAGCCAGCAACCTATTCCTAAGAGCCTTACGAATTTGTTCCCCAGATTTCCTGGAAAAAGAATTTGAACTAATTCGCAAGCAACTTTCATCTTTAAAGTATCCTGACCATATAATTGAGAAAGCAATTCAAAAGCAAACGTAATTTTCTACCGACCCCTAAAGACAAGACCAGAGACACACCCAACAATAAAATAAAAATTCCCCACCTGGAGACGATTAAGAGAGTAACTCACACCCTTGGGAAATCCAACCCTTTTGCATTTACCTACCCAAATACCTTAGCTAAATCCTGATTAACGTCCAACAAAAGACATCGCCCAAAGACTCTGGGGTATATGAGATCCCATGCCAGGACTGTGACCAATCTTACATCGGATTTACAGGTAAATCACTTCCCCAGAGATTAATACAACACAAACGGTCAGTTAGGTATGGACAACAGAACTCGGCTATTTTCAATCATATAAATGAACATAACCATAGAATAAACTGGAATATGTCACGTGTAATTTATAGCAGCAACTGCCGGTACAAGAGTCAAATGATGGAATCGGCCTTAATAAAAGAGAAGCAGGTAATGAACATCTCAAAAGGGAATTGGACATCAGACATCGTCGACGCAGTGTTCATTCAACCAACGCTTAAGAAGATTAAAGGAAGATTATCAGCGGGGGTGACCTAAATTGGCTTACTTGTGGACGAATCTCTTGGTATAAATACCACCTTTTCTGTAAACTTTTCTCATTCATATACCTGAAGAGAGAGACAGCAGTCTCTGAAATATAGTACTTTTCTCTCTACATTTTGGTGTTTTTATGGGCTCCTTTTATTAGATGGAATTCTGTTGTTACAGAACACTTTTACCAGTCATTGTCAGCCCATTATGGAATTCAACCGCCTTTCCACGATTCTTCACTCACTTCCAGAAGTCAAGCCAGTTTTCCGCAAGTTTGAAAAAGAACTGAACAGACTACAGCCTGCTGAAAAACCAAAAACACTTTTTGGAAGAATGCCTCAAAGAACAAGTACTTCCAAAAATGTACGGATTCGGGAGATGGACTCTGCAATCAAACCCCTTCCCTCTATCACACAAGATTTTTCTGGAAGAAAGAATCACCAATACGAGAAACGACATCTTCGTGCTACGCAGAGTGATATATGGAACTCAATCTAATCTTCGCCTCCTCACTACGGACCACGTATACAGGTATCTGATTTCATTCTGTTCCGACATTGCTGCCTATAATAGCGTGACTCATTCCAACAGACTTTTACGCAAGTTAAATAACCTAATTGATAATAGCGCATGGAATAATCTTGAACAACAAGACAAAGTTTTAAACTTATCCAACACCCCCCTTACTGTAAATCAACATTTAGTTTTAAATTTAGGCTTATCCTTTGCCCTAATGCCAGACCGCAAAAACAACCTAGACTTCATAGTGGCTTTTGATAAATTCATATCTGACAAAAACTACAGCCGTGAAGAGATATGTTTAAAAGGAGTGTTACTAAATGCTTTAACTGACCTTCATAAGAAATATCCTGTTCCCCGCAGATTCATGATAGCCATCCACTCGCTAAAAAAGTTAGATGTTATAATAAGTAGATCCGACAAAGACGGCAAAATTGTAATAATGGACAAAGACTTCTACCTCGACAAAATCAACCAGCTCCTTAGCGACACAAATACTTACGAAAAACTGACGAAAAATCCCCTCCAGAACGTTTCCACAGAATTTTTTCGGAAAGTAAGATTAATTGGCCAAGACAAAAAGAGTATTGAACTATTAGAGAAATTTAAAGTAATTAATCCTAAATTACCCTACTTTTATGGTCTTCCCAAAACTCACAAAGACAATCTTCCATTCAGACCCATCGTTTCATGCGCCGGAGCTTTCAATTACAAAATTTCTAAATGGTTAGCTGGCCTCCTTTCTCCTTTTTTAGGCACTTTTTCTCCCAGTCACATCAAACATTCGGAAGACTTTTGTCACAAATTCAGAGAAGCACATATACCACTTCACAACATAAAACTTTTAAGCCTTGACGTAGACTCCCTATTCACAAAAGTACCAGTACAGGACGTTCTTCAGTTTTTAAGGGAAAAATTATCCCCCTATTCAGATCATTTCCCTTTGGCACTTGACAAAATAATAAAGTTAGTTGAATTATGTGCATCTAATAACGTATTTTCATTCGGGGAATCATTCTACAAGCAAAAATTCGGGTGTAGTATGGGTGTCCTTTAAGTCCTATTTTAGCCAATCTGTACATGGAATACTTTGAAACTACAGTAATAAATGCAATAAAACCCAAAAACATGCTGTGGATGAGATACGTGGATGACATACTAACATTTTGGGTATAATAAGTGGGGTAATTTTAATGAATTCCTCTCAAAATTAAACGCATTAGTGCCCAGCATCAAATTTAAAGTTGAATGGGAAACAGACAACAAAATTCCTTTTCTTGATGTTTTAATAATCAGAGACACGACAGAATACAAATTTACCATATACAGAAAACCAACGTTCTCACTTTCATATATTCACTACTTTAGCTATATGACAATACTATCAAGATAGGTCTAGCCAGCAACCTATTCCTAAGAGCCTTACGAATTTGTTCCCCAGATTTCCTGGAAAAAGAATTTGAACTAATTCGCAAGCAACTTCATCTTTAAAGTATCCTGACCATATAATTGAGAAAGCAATTCAAAAAGCAAACGTAATTTTCTACCGACCCCTAAAGACAAGACCAGAGACACACCCAACAATAAAATAAAAATTCCCCACCTGGAGACGATTAAGAGAGTAACTCACACCCTTGGGAAATCCAACCCTTTTGCATTTACCTACCCAAATACCTTAGCCAAATCCCTGATTAACGTCCAACAAAAGACATCGCCCAAAGACTTTGGGGTATATGAGATCCCATGCCAGGACTGTGACCAATCTTACATCGGATTTACAGGTAAATCACTTCCCCAGAGATTAATACAACACAAACGGTCAGTTAGGTATGGACAACAGAACTCGGCTATTTTCAATCATATAAATGAACATAACCATAGAATAAACTGGAATATGTCACGTGTAATTTATAGCAGCAACTGCCGGTACAAGAGTCAAATGATGGAATCGGCCTTATAAAAGAGAAGCAGGTAATGAACATCTCAAAAGGGAATTGGACATCAGACATCGTCGACGCAGTGTTCATTCAACCAACGCTTAAGAAGATTAAAGGAAGATTATCAGCGGGGGTGACCTAAATTGGCTTACTTGTGGACGAATCTCTTGGTATAAAATACCACCTTTTCTGTAAACTTTTCTCATTCATATACCTGAAGAGAGAGACAGCAGTCTCTGAAATATAGTACTTTTTCTCTCTACATTTGGTGTTTTTATGGGCTCCTTTTATTAGATGGAATTCTGTTGTTACAGAACACTTTTACCAGTCATATATATATATATATATATATATATCTATATATATATATATATATATATATATAATATATATATATATATATATATATAGATATATATATATATATATATAATATATATATATATATATATATATATCTATATATATATATATATATATATATATATATATATATATATATCTATATATATATATATATATTAATATATATATAGATATATATATATATATATCTATATATTATATATATATCTTTAGGATTTAGATTTAGTTTCAGTCTAAAAATAAACATGTTACGTTTTTTCACTTAATTCTTGTCCATATTCTCCCGCTATCACTTTCCTTTCTCTTCGTGCGTGTGTATGCGCGTTTGGGCATATCCACACACACTGGATTTGCTTCAGATTAGAGTAGTAAGAGAAAGGGAGGGAGATCACAAGTCTGTCTAGAGTTGGGGAAACATTCCGTAGAGGTGGAGCAACATTCTTGAGAAAGTTAAATTGTTTGCAGGTAGTGTGGGTGTGTGTGAGTGTGTGTGTGTGTGTGTTCTCCGTCTGTTTCCTTATTCCTCTACCCTGAAAGGAGAGAGAGAGAGAGAGAGGGGGGGGGGGTGTTGTTACTAGATATTTGTGAAGTATATATTTGTATAAATGGTGCTTAAAACGCTTGACTTTCTTTACTTGTTTTATTACTTCAAGTAAAAATATATTACTAGAAGCATAATTTAATGTCATTTTAATTATGTGCAATTTTGAACGTATTTAGTAGTATCAAATAGCACGAGAAACATTAAGGTGTGTATAGTTCATCGACTTTAGAACCAAGGCCATCTTAGAACGCCCAACCCTTACTGAATTATGCAGACGTGTGCGCCTCCCACTGTGGGAAAAATCAAGACAAATTGAGTACTCATAAAACTAACTACCTTGTTATTGGAAAGGCTTTCTTCTTTTTACGAAAGCCAGAGAGCGAGACCATTAAATTTTCTGGTGTTGCTGTAACTTATCTGTGGATGTGGTGGATGAACTTTTAGATTCCATGGTACCTCATTCTAATCCAGTAAGCGTGCTTGAAAACCTTGAATGTATCAATCATTTATGATGCATTATAGTTTCTCTGTTAATATCGTATAACTAATGAGACCATTTTACAATAATCTAGCAATGTGTCCAATGTGCAAATCAATAAATTTGGCAAGTTTCCGGCTTGACAGCATTAACACATTTCTACCAGGATATTTTTCTCTGTAAAACCCTTGATTTTCAGTATCTTTAAACCAGTGTTAAGTAGTTAATCGGTCACAAACCCTTATCGCGGCATGCGCAGACTTGACTAGCGTGAGGCATAGGTCAACGCTAGATAGTACATCCGGGTGCAAATTTGAGGTTAATTAAAATGGTTACAATATAACAGGTTCTTTTGTAAGCATACAAATTGTTTATTGTAAATATACACACAATTGTACATATTTTAAGAGTCTCTGGCAGCATTTTGAACTATTCATAATACTAGAACTCAAACGAAAAACATTCTTATTTTGAGTTAAACTGAATGTCGCGAGGTATGTAGAGACTCGCATTCCATTTACTTCACTGACAAGTTGAATCTGTGTGACCCGTTTGGTATAGGTTAGAGAAGTTGGGTCTGTGTGATCTGTATGGTATAGGGTAGAAAAGTTGGGTCGTGTGACTCGTATGGTATAAGTTAGAGAACTTGGGTCTGTATGACCCGTATGGTATAGCTTAGAGAACTTGGGTCTGTGTTACCCATCTGGTATAGGATGGAAGTTGGTCTGTGTGACCCGTATGGTACAGGTCAGAGAAGTTGGGTCTGTGTGATCCGTATGGTATAGGTTAGAGAAGTTGGGAATGAATATGGCAGAGGCCATTATCGTGTCTCTTCTGCGAGCCACCCCTTTAGAAAAAAGGCTGGTATTTGTGGTAATTATAAGTATGAAAGGAAAACTATCAATAATTATTCTTCCTGTAAAGCTACAAGCAATATGAATATAAATAAACTAGAACGTCACTTGAATTATTACAAGGAAGGATCATTCATATGTTCAATATGCAGTATGCAACAATGATTCTCCAAGCATCAAATATGCATCTTTTAAAACTTATGGAAAGCTAAATATACATTGAAGACCCCTACAAGATCAATTCTAGAGAAAAGACCTTGGTACCAAACATGGCTATACGGAAGTGAGAGGCCCCTTAATTAAGCATTAGTACTTCAGGGGAAATCAGGCGGACGCCGCATTAGCTGAAAATGGGTCTCCTGGCATCCATTGCCTCTAAAAAGGCAAAACCTGAGAAGGTCCCTTCGCCCAAAGCAAGGTCTTTGAGATCCTAAACAAGGTCGTGTATGCATTTTTTCCGAATTTTGTCTTTTAACTTTTTGAATAGGCATTTTCTGAAAACATTTTCGTTGCCTATTAAAATAATTTTTTTTTTCTATATAATGGTGTATGATGTATCTTTTACTCAATTGGTGAAGGTGGTATGGTTGGCGTCACAACTACCGCGGTCACTGACGCCGCTCCATATAGTAAAGGAATCTAAGGGTTGAACCGAGAAAAAAATTGTAACCAAATAATTCCTGTACTAATGTGTTCTGATAGGTCCCTAGTACTAACCCCCTCCCCCCCCCAAAAAAAAAAGAAAAAAAAAAGAAAAAAAAATCAAACTCTGGGCCCGTAGCAAAATTTTGAGGGGCAAAAACCCCCCGAAATAGCGATTTTGTACATTTATACGTTATACTCGTAAATGGTCATTAAATAACCTTTGTCGAATCATAGGTGCTATACTAATACCACAAAGTATACCTTATTATATATTATTAGAAGGGCAACTGAATTTACTTTAATTTCGTATATAATAATGTTTTTGATAAAATGCATTCTTTAGGAGTATAACGCGAAAATGTAAAAAAAAAATAAATAAATAAAAACAAAATAAAGCGATTTCGGAGTATTTTTGCCCCCTCAAAATTTTGCTAGGGGTCCGGACGTTTGTTTTTTGTGTGTGTGTGTGTGTGTGTGTGTGTGTGTGTGTGTGTGTGTGTGTGTGTGTGTGTGTGTAATACTAAGGGCCTATCAGAACACATTGGTGAAGGAATTATTTTGTTACAATTTTTTTCCCGGTTCGACCCTTAGATTCCCTTCCTATATGGAGTTTAATTTGGAACCCTTTTCGAACCATACCACCTTCACAAATTGAGTATGAGGTATATTATACCCCATTATATGGGAAATCTTTTATATTTTAATAGGCAACGAAAATAATTTCAGAAAATGCCTATTCAAAAAAGCTAACAGACAAAATTCGAGAAAAATGCATTTTCATTGTTTTAACATAAACCTTTGTTGAAACATAGTTACTATACTAACAAAGAAAAGATAAATTATTATATATTATTAGAAATGTAGTTTTATAATCTACTTTAATTTCGTATATAATAATGTCCTCGGTAAAATGCACAGTTTAGGAGTATAACGTGAAAATAAAAAAAAAAGCGATTTCTGGGGGTTTTGCCCCGTAAAAATTTTGCTAGGTGTCCCAGACGATAGAGTTTTTTTTGTAATACTTGGGACCTATCAGAACACATTGGTGAAAGAGTTATTTGGTTACAAATTTTTTCCTGGTTCGGACAGTCCTGATACTAAAATTCCCTTACTATATATTTACAGTTGCTTGAAGAAGCTAAAGTTTAGCAAACGTGTATCCTTTATAAAGTGAGAACAGTTACTTTTCGATGACTTTTTCATTGTGTATAATCGTTTAATGTCACCTGTCGTAAAGTTTTAAATAGTGGCATTATGGCAATAAGGTGGAACTTTGGTTTTCGTACGCTTCCCATATCGTACGTTTCGGCTTTTGTAGACTTTTTTTCCGAAAACTTGTCTCTGTTATCGTACGGTTCTTCGGTTTTCGTACACTCGGTAATGCTTTATCATCAAATAAGCATCTCCGCGTTAGTAGTCTGCATCACCACATGTGTTCCTTGTGTTTTGTGCAATAATTTTGACAAACTTATTGCAAAGTGTTATCGTGGGGCCCAAGAAAGCAGCAAGTTCCACCGCTTTGGTAAAAAAGGTCAGGAATACAATTGAATTTAAGAAGGAACTTGTAGCGAAGTATGAAAGTGGGACACGTGTTGCTGATCTCACCAGGATGTATAGCAAGTCTGTGCCTACAATCAGCTGTATCTTGGCAAAGAAAGACTAAATAAAGGCAGCTAATGTTGGCAGAACAACGCCGATACTTTCGTAGTGCCAAGAAAGACTCTTGTGTTTATTGTATAAATAGAATTAACTCTAAAACACCATCGAGGTTTGTGTGGAAAAAGCTACGAAAACTTGCAGGGAAATTTGTGTCACCCAAAAGCCCCTGTTTAAGAGTAGAAAATAACCTCATTACAAACCCTTTATTTCTCCAATATTTCTATCCTTAATAGCTATTCTAGTGAGTTCAAAAGAATCAGGAGCATTCCGATCAATCTGAATCTATCTGGTGATAACCAGGAGGTATGCAATGCAAGATTCTCTCTGCAAGAACTACATGAAGCACTCTCTTCAACAGATGACACTTCTCCTGACGAAGATATTATTTTATACATAAAATAATATGCTTAAGAATTTACCTGAAGAGGCCAAAAGCTACCTTCTTAAGATCATTGACAGGATTTGGGAGACTGGGATTTATGCCAAGATCCTTAGCACTAACTAGTTGTGTTTGCAAGTTAATGGAAAAAATGATAAATTATCGCTTGGTATGGCGCTTTCCAATTTGGATTTCATAAAAATAGATCTACCCTTGACCCACTTATGAGCTCTCCAACCAGATTCAGCCTACTTAACTACTTGGCGTAATGGAGTTATTAAACAACTTCAGAAAATGGGTATTCATTCATTCCTTCTTATCCGAAAGATTTATAAATGTTAGAGTAGGGAATTTTCTATCTTCCCCCTTTAGACAAGAAGGAGTACTTCCACAGGGAAGTGTTCTCAGTGTGACCATTTTTGCTGTTGCCATAAATAGCATCTTGGATGAAGTACCAAGTCCTGTTCGAGCTTCACGGTGTGGATGATTTGGCGCACTACCTATGATGCTATATCTGCATGCAGATATCTACAGAAAGCTCTTGATCAAGTCTCCAAATGGGCCAGGCTAAATGGGTTTAAATTTTCAGCTATTAAGAGTGTTGCTATCTGCTTTTCAAGGAGCAGACGTCAAGAGGTTATACCTAATTTAAAGCTCGAGGGATCTATTTTACTATATGGTGATGAGGTCAAATTTTTGGTAATGACATTTGAAACTAAACTCACTTGGACTAAACATATTGATAACTTTAAATGTAAAATAAAAGCCTCTTTTAATCATTTGAAAGTAGTCTCTGGCTATGAGTGGGGAGCTGACAAGAAATGTTTATTAAAATTTAATGATGCATTCTGTAGATCAAAACTAGGTTATGGGTATCAGACTTATTCTTCAGCATGTAAAAGTAAACTAAACAACCTGAATATTGTCCATAACAGATGGCTCCAAGTTGAGAGAGGGAGTTGGGCTAGCCGTAATTACAGAAGATTCTTATGAGATAGCAAAGCTACCTCATTCAGCTTCGGTATACACAGCATAACTTTCGACCATTTATAGAGCATTAGCTATTGTTCATAGCACCAAGAAAAAGAATTTGTAATATATTCAGATTCTAGAAGTGTTTTGGGAAGTCTAAATAGTCACAATCATCCCATCCTTTGATTCTACAAGCTCATGAGTGGCTTTTTCGAATTTCTTGCAAACACAAATCTATTTTGCTCTGCTGGGTTCCTGCCCATGTGGGGATCAAAGGTAACGAAAAACCTGATAGAGAAGCAAAAAGGTTATGTAGTCAAAGATAATTGGACATCCATGAAGTTCCATACATTGACATGAAGTCTCCTATCAGAAGCTATATATGCCACAAATGGCAGGAGTGATGGTCCTCAAACCTCCTTGCCATCAATAAGAAACTGAGGGCAATTAGACCTAATTTGAATTTTTGGCAGTCCTCATTTCATAGAGATAGGAGGACTGAAATTGACTCACAGCTTTATGCTTGAAGGAAGCGATGCCCCAGTCTGTGCTCGCTGTGACTGACTGTTGACAGTTGAGCATATTCTGGTGTCTTGCCCAATGTATGGTGCTGCCGCAGAAAATTTGGTCTTTCAGGAAACAACTTGCTTATATTTTATAGGATGATGTTGATGTCAATAATCTTGTAAAATTCTTAAAAGAGATTGATATATATTATAATATTTGACTTATTTTCCTAGTTTTTAATTTTACTTAATGCATACAAACATATACATTTACACTTTTATTTGTATTTTGATATGAAAATAGATTTTAATTTTTAAAAAATTTTTTATTAAAGAAATATTTGGACCTTTTTTTTAATTTTTTCCTATTTTTGAAATATGGTTTTTAAGTTAAGTTTTCATTCCCTTTGGGTTATCATCACTATCATTTACATTTCATTAATCATTAAGTTTATTTCGTCCCACTACGGCACTGAATGACCAAAATAGGTACCAGTGCTTAGGCTTTTCCCTAAATTTCATAATACATCCATCCATCCATCCTTTTGTGGTGAGGGAGGAAACTTTTGGTGGCTGTATTCTTGTGAGGAGGGAGGACTGGGCTAGGAATTGCATGGAGAGTCCACCTGATTGGCACTTGGGCCCAGTCAATCAGACAAAGATCGTAGCCAGTATCTATTGTAACCGGCAGGGTGACTGGTAGGCTAGAGCCATCCAGGGCTGCTACTGAGATGGACTCAGTCCACACCTGCTTGGGATGAGACATATCTGGCAGCTTGGCCAAGGAGGTCGTGGAACTTATGAGGTGTATGTGCTTGGTCGAGGGGATATGCTTTGGGCAACCAGGATATCTGGCAGAATAGTGCCCTGGAGTTCCACAGTCTCTGCTGGTGTCCCTTGGCTGGGCTGATTTCCTTATGGTGACTGTCGGTGGAGAAGATTGTTGGGCAGAGGATTGAGGTGAGCCATTAGGTTTTGTAGGAGGATTCTAAGGGTGCTTCTGGTTGACTCCCTTCTTATGGCGACACTTAGATTCGAGATTTGCCATAATGTCCATTCTTCAGGAGAGTTGATCCGGAGAGATGTCCAGGCAGTACTATGCGTCGGTGAGATGTGCTATGAGATGGGATAAAGGTCTCACACTCACTGGCCATACAACAAGCTTCTGCAAGTGGTTTAAGTTGCTTGTTGTTGAGGTGTCCAGCAAGTGGTCCAGGAATACACCGGTAGAGATCCTCCGGCATGATCCAGTCAAACAGGGGTCCTGGAACTCTGTGCATGACATGATAAGACCATTCAGCCTGGGGCCCAACCAGTTTTCTTGGCAAGACCTCTAAAATGCTGTATCCATCTCTCCAGGGCAATCTCGTATGGTGATCACCTGTTGCACTTCTACCATGGCCCCTCTCTTACCTTATCCAGTGAGCGGAGTGACGTTTTGGCTTTGCCATCCATGTGCTTGGCAAGTAGGGTGGCCCTCTGTCTCGGTGGTAGTATAGTTGTCGAGGAGCACTTCTACTTCTTCCAACCGTGCCTCGGACTCATCCTTCGTCTATTTGGGAATCAGAGTATTAATGCTAGATATTGGAGCATTAGGCACAGCAGTTGTGGGGTTGGAAGCTTGTTGGCTGGCCAGAGTTACAGCATTTTCTTTTTGAGCCTTCTCCAGCGCGAGCTCCTTGTCCTTAAGAGTAACTAATGCTTCCTCTCTAATTCTCTCTCTTCTCTTTCTCTTTTTTGGGTGGCGTCTAGCCTTTCTTGTACCTACGTGATGAGCTCCTTACTTGTGAGGCCTGCATTCTTTCGCAGGTTCATGAAGGCTGCGTATTGCTCTGCTGACATTGTTCTAGTTGGTTAGGATGTCTAAGGGAAGGATTGGTGAAACTGGGGAAATGTCCCGTAACTTGGCGGCACTGAGGTCGGGTGTGCCGTGCAAAGGTCACACTGACGAATGGAGTGATCCTGAAGGAGCAGTGATCCTTATGGGTGGACATGCTGTCGTTGGCACTCTGTATCTCAGGTACAGGTGCAGTGGCTTATAATGTGAGGATTATGTCTTGGTGGCTCTTGGGTACCAGTGTGTTCCAGGGAACAACACTAAGGAGCAGTAGAACCAAACTGCACTGAAGGAAATGGCACTCTGCCCAAGGCAGAGTGTAAGCAGTGTGTAGAAGGGAAAGTGAGAAGTAAGCATCTTCAGTAGCCTAGTCGTTGGCAATGCCTCAGATTAGTGGCACTGCGAAGGGGAAAACCTTTTGGCTTGCACTCGCAGGAGGCTAGTTCTAAGAACTAGTGGCTACTTCCTGACTATAGGAAAAGGAAGTTTTGGTTTTTTGCACTCAAAGTGCGATTTGGTGCTTGCGGTATTCGCAAGTCTTGGATAATGAAAAACCCACTCGTGCACGACAGTTAATAACTGTTATTAAATGGTTGTATGTTTCTTCTTCGAAACGCACGAGAGCTCACTCCGATGGCTGAAACACTTAATATGAAAATAGGTGTGGGAAAAATGGATGGGGATCTAAACGATAAAACTTTGGATATTAATTAGATTTATCTTCAATACTCTTGTTATTGTTATGATGCAACTATTAACTTCCTTTATTTATGATATAAGAATATTAGAGTTTCTCTCTCCGAGAGCTTTGTATAAGAACGTACTTGTTGCTTGAATTTGAATTACTCTAATTTATTCTAACGAATTTACTGTTAACAATTCCAAGAGTAACTTTTATAAAATACTTTTAGAATAAACGCAATTTAATGTGAAGTTCCTGTCATGACAAGTTGAATGGTGGAAGGGCTTTTCAATTTACTCTCAAAATTTTTACGTTAGGATTTACGTTAGGGTAAGGCAGGCGGGTAATATTTCTAGAAATTTAATTATAAGATTGAAAAAACTAATAATGTTACATTTATTGCATACCTCAAGCTATCAGTGTAGAGGTAATTGCTTTTATTACTATTTTGAACTTTGCTCACCTGCCGTTAGGTGTATAGAAATTCATCAACGAGTGATTCATTCCCAGTGAACGGGAGGGGCATAACCTTTGGATCGCATACCTTCAGGCAGGAAAGTTTGACTACCAGCTGGGGATAGAAGTGCATCATCGGCAGTCGAGTGAATCGCGTGCATATTGCTCGTTGGCTTTTCAGTGGTATTTAATTACTTTAGAAAATATGGAAATAGAGTTAAAACATAGCACATTCCCGCAAGCTTTGTGGTTCGACGAGTCTTTATTATTAGACTAAATTGGGAGCGGATTTAAAGCCATTTGGAATGCTCCTTGCAGTTAAATAGCATTTATCTTCTCTTCCTGAATGACGATTTGGTCGTGTCCTAATTATTCATCGAGGTAATATACCTTTAGGAGTGAATGTAAATACTTAATGTTATTGGCGCTAAACGTTGAACAGGATTGAGCACTCAACATCTCCGTGTGAACATTCATTGAACTGATGCGTCTGTTCAGTGTTGGGGCGGATTCCGACACAGAGCAGGTCTACATACTTGAAGGAAATTCGACTGAGCGTCCATTTGAAGTCGGTTCCCAGGGCTTCAAGGACACTTTGGGTTTAAGACACGATGTATCAACCACTTAATTAAACGCTTCTCAAAACACTTAAGGGACACTAACCTCTCGCAAATTGTGGGTTAACCCGGGTAGGTTCTAGATACCTAACCATCTTCATCTATCATTCTCATCATATTTGTAATTTCTTATGCACTCAGTACTGTTAGTGTTCTCGCACCGAAAGTTTGTTAAAAACGATTGTCTGACTACTGAGTATTGTGATAGCCTTTGGCACACAGATATGTAAATAAGTAAATAACAGAAATATCATATATATATATATATATATATAATATATATATATATATATATATATATATATATATATATATATAAATGCACATTTATATTATATATACACATGTATATATACTTACATATATACATACAGTTCAACGGAACTGAAGGCTGGAGAGATTTTCTAAGGGCCAACGTGTGGGCGCAACGATTTCCGAGTTAAGGATGATTAGGAAAAAAACTTCAGATATATTCTCAAGAAGCGCAACGCGGCATTTTGTCAAATTAATGTATAACGTGGATTGTAAATACGAATTTGTTGAAATATTGACCCAGGAGCCGTCGTTAGGTTCTATGATAATCCAGGGTTGTACATACTGTAAGAATATATTGTAGGAAAAATGTAACCACAAATTTGAAAATGCAGGAGGTGGCTTAGGAGGACTGTGTTCATCACATCATGGTATAAGAAAGCTGATCACACAAGTCTGTTCATTTCTTCTTCTCTCTCCCTTTCTCTGTCCATCCCAGCAGCGACTGAGACAAGTCGGTCGAGTAATGTCCGGATACTCGACCAGGTAGTACGTTCGACCGTGGCATAGAATAGAATATAGGATTTTTATGAAAATGTGCAATACTTCCTCTTAATTCGTGCAGCCCTGGAAACCAGATACTGGTCCCTGTTTGGAGAGAGAGAGAGAGAGAGTAGAGAGGAGACGAGAGAGAGATGAGGAGAGAGAGATAGAGAGAGAGAGAAGAGAGAGAGAGAGATCCAGCTATACGAAGTTGCAGTTGAATGTTAATTATGTAGACCACTGGAATTGCCGTCTTGAGAAGGAATATAATATTCTTGCGCGATGAAGGGTTTAATTAACGGAATTAAATGAGGAAGTGGTCATGTTGGGTTTTAATTTACAATGAGCCATTTACAGCGCTCTCACATACATTATTTGGAGTATTTATTTATTCATCTCTCTCATTAAGCGTTATTTATATTGGATGTAGTAATATTGGACTGATGATAGTCATAATGCATTCAGAAGAAATATAACCATTTTTTGACGTGCGAAAGTCCAAGAGTTTCTCTTGGGACGAGCGTGGCGCTTGCCTTCATATTCTATGATATCTGCCATCCTGAGCAGTAAAAGGGTGGAACTGAATGTCCATTAGCTAAACAAACAAGATACCTGAGGTGGGAACAGCAGGACGAGAGAGAGAGAGAGAGAGAGAGAGAGAGAGAGAGACTCTTGATGCTGAGGCAAACAGACGAAGAGAGGGTCTTCTTCATCACATTACTTTTGTTTATTAATTAGTCTTTCCAGTCTTGCAACTATTTCTGCTAACGTGATTAAAAGCTGATTTTGGCATATTTGGAAAGATTCTTCATCGTGCATCGTTAGTTTGCTCATGTCATCATTTTGACCGAAGTAGCATAGGTCATTGCATCGAAACCAGTAGGAAATGCTATATGCTTTGTTATCACACCAGGAATAACACCGGGACAGAAATTTCTGACGAATAACAAAATACAAAGAAATTGAACAAGTGAAAAAGAATGAAAGAACTGCGTCCAGATAATGAAGGGAGGAACTGGAGACAAAGAAAGACCAAAAGAAAGTTTGGATAAAAATTCTGAGTAGAGGAATAAAGACGACTTGTTAATTGATAATCAAAGGAAAATGAGAGAAAGAGAGGGAATGACTAATGAAAAAAGTGTCAGTTTTACGTACCACACAGTCCACACTACATTTATATGTACATGTATATATATATGTGTGTAAATATATAGTATATATATATATATAGTATGTATGTTTGTGTGAAATATATGTATATATATATATATATATATATATATATATATATATATATATATATATTATATATATGACAAAATAAGGTGAATAATGCAAATACGTGAAAAAATTTTGAAAAAATAAACATAAATGTGTAATTGTCTCATCAATAGAAAATGATGAGCATTTTTTTTTCAGTTCTATGCCTCTTTTAACTATACATAAACACACACACATTACATATATATATATCTATTGTACACACACACACACACACACACACACATATATATTTCGCCTCTTGTAGAAAAAGTATTCAAGGTTAAATGCGAGTCTCTGAGACAGATGAATACTTTCTTGCTTATTTGAACTTAGATTCAACTTGAATAAAAATGTTCACAAGCTTTCTTAATAAATGATAAATCCTCTTTGTCATTAATGTTCGTATAATGTCATATAACTGTTAAATTCTCCAGGAAATTAGTGCTTGCTTGTTTATTATATTAAATTGTCGAATCTAAGATTGGTCAAGAATATTTGTACATTGTTTTGATAAATTTGGAATACTGTAGGCATGAATATTTTTTTTAGTTTTTATTTAAATGTTGAATCCCCTTGAAAAAAATACCCTCATTTTTGAATAATCGTAAATGTTCATCTTTTTGGACAGTAATGTTTTAATGAGGTTCATATGAAAATTCAATCATTTCGAACACTAATGTTCATTTGTTTTGACAAATTTTGAAACCTCTTGTATATTTCTGGCGTTGTTTTTTAAATAAACTGAATGATATGGAGCAATTGTGATCGTACCTATTTACGCAACTGTTGATTCATGTTCTCATAAATGCTGAATCCTCTATGACACGAATGTTGGCACTTTGAGTGTTTTGATATTGAATCTTCTTGGACAGTAATGTTCACGCTATGTTTTCTTTAATATAATCAAAAAGGTTACTTCTTAAAACGGCTTGTTAAATGCTCTCGATTTGCTATCTAAGTGATGTATATAATTTTCATCATAATATTAGTGATTGAGGCAGCAACCTCAATACTCAGCAACCTTAATGTAAGATGTTATGGGAACCCTAGGGGATCTCTCTCTCTTACTGCCGGAATTATCGGCTTACTTATCGTGTTATATATTTTACCTTTCAGTTTCAAGAGTTAAAATTTTGTCTGCAGTATTAGGGAAATAAATAGAACTGGTGACTTGTTTCCTTAAAAAAATAGTAGAATTTCTTTAACTTTAAGTAGATTTGTGTTAGTAATTCTGGGTGATTTTTTTTCTGCTTATGGTAGATGCTATTTCAGTACTTTTTCATTTCATAATGTTCTCCAAACTGTAATGCGTAATAATTTGTGCTAATTTTCTCAAGATTACCAAAGTTACGACTGTCGAATAATTGGTGTTGTGTTGTATTTTCGTTATCAGGTGTCATTAAGTTAGCATGAAAACAATTCCGTAAGATTCGCTTTAAGAAATATTTCGGATTAGAAGCGCTTTCATCATGCTTGCAGGAACAGAAGAACGACGTAAGAATCCAACTCGGTGATTTATGAACGGAAACTAGAGGAAATGGTTGAAATATGTCAGTGGAAACAACGAGAAAGAAGCAGGACGATAAAATACGGCATAAGAAAGACTAACAAGGAAAACAGCTGGTCATGAAGTCCGATTTTTGGGAGTGTCCAGTTACCTAACTGGGGATTTTGTAGAACTGGCTCTTGCTCCGAGCAGAAATAGCGTTTTTTTTCTCTCTTTTTATGTAAAACTCACGGATTGATAAGTATTTGTGCAAAATGGAAGGGAAAGGTTTTGACTTCAGTGGTTTATTTGGTAATGATGAAGCTGTTTTGTTGATTGCCGCTGTTTTCTTTTGTCATTTTTATTTTGAAGTTAGTTATTACTTTTCCATGAAATTATAAAATGGTATATACTAAAAATGCTTTGAAAGACGTTACGTGAATCATATTTGAAACTGAAGTCAGGAAGTAACTCGATGAGCGACAATTTCTATATTAATTAACTGAAGACAGACAAACAAACTTAGAGGACTTGAATTCTTTGCCGAGACTTGAGTGGATAATGAATAAAATGACTTAATATGTCGCGGGGAATTTAATACCTTGCTGGGTTGACAGACATCACGGTGCCTGCCCTCCACCCGCAGGGGGCCTCCCATATGGCGTGAAATGCATTAGAAATCGAGTAAAACTGAATTGCGACGACGAAGTTGAAGTGTGTTGTCTTTTCGAGAGGCTAATTGCGCTATATTATACAGACTAATTATACTGGACTCCCGGACCTCGAAATAGAATGGCGAGGTGCGAGAATTTGAGTGACTAATGAATGATGTAAACATTATAGTGTTATTAACATCCAGGGAATGAATTCCGCGTTTGTCGTGGGAAGTAAGTGACGTCTGCGAACAAAGGAAGAAGTAAAGAGGTGTTCGAGGAAAATAGAGAAAACATGAAATTTTCATTGAGAACGAATACTAGTTTGTGTGCAGTATGTAGTTCTCGTTTTTCGTGGCACCAGTAGTGATTGTCATTTTAATTGTTATTATATAAGAGCTTGGCGCGCACTACGCGCTGTCTCCCCTACCCTCCCGGTCCCCTACCTGATCCACTCCCGCCAGGGGCGGACAAACAGGTTTGCAGGAGGGGTATTTTCCACTTCCCTCCCGTTCCCCTACCCCGCCCGTACTCGCGGTGGACAAAACGGTTTGCAGGGGTGGGTGGCTGTCAAGTCTCCCCCTACTGTCACCCGGGGGAGACAAACTGTTATTATTATTATTATTATTATTATTATTATTATTATTATTATTATTATTATATTACCGACCACTGGGTAGCGTTCAAAAAGTTTCTTCTGAACAGCATTCTCAGCACTCAGAATGCGAATGATAATAACTATCGTCGTGATGAAGCTGGAAGTGGCAGTGGAACCAATCGAGAAGCAATTCAGATAAATGATTGATAGCAGTCAGCATGCGGTTTTGAGAAGTTTTATGCGGTCTAAAGTTAAATAGCCGTGGGAAATACACTACGTAGAAGTAGATGTTAACTTTGTGAGAGGAAGGTCATCTTCACAGAAGAAATAATATTTTATAATGAATAGATTCAAGTTTTTTTTTTGTGATTGCCTCTTCCCGCCGATGAATGAATATTGCCATGAACGTGATGTTCAATCATGTCGCAACGATAGTGACTCTGCATCCAAAGAAACGTGCCTGTTATTGAGTATAAATCAATGTTTGCAGAATATCTAACCTGTGTTGTATTCGCAGCGAAGGAAAGAACCAAACGAAGAGAGAGAAAGCTACGAGAGCCTGACGACGATAAGCGAGGTGAAGAGGATGTGCCTCTAGCTGGGCTCCAATGGTGCCTGGCAAAGTCATCAGTGTTACCTGGGGCATTCCATGCCACCCACGCGTGGGGGCACGACAGACACCTCACATACCCAGCTGTGAGGTGACTGAGCCAGGGACATTCTCATTGCTCAACTCCCTTGCTTTTTCTTCTTCCCTTTAGCTGTGATGCCACAATCTGGCTCTCGAGTTGTTTGTCTTGAGATGTTCGTTTATTGGATGCAAATTATATTAATAATAATAATAATAATATATATATATATATATATATATATATATATATATATATATATATATATATGCAGAAGCCAGGTACTATGTCGTACCTCTAAGTAAATGGGGATACAATCCACAATGAAGCAAAATCCTTCTGTAGTTTAAAATCCTGTGCAAGAAATATATATTTTAAACTGCAGAAGGATTTTACTTCATTGTGGATTGTATTCCCATATATTATATATATATATATATATATATATATATATATATATATATATATATATATATATATATATATTTATATATATATATGTGTATGAATATATATATATATATATATATATATATAATATATTATATATATATATATACATATATATAGTATAATGAATATTTATGCTATATAAAGGAATATTTTGATATTTTGGCATTCAGTTTCTTTTCAAACTATTTATTTGCATGCCTATAACAATGAAAATAGACTTTATCGTTGTGAACCTAGTTATTAGGTTATTACAAAATTATATTTTTTTCCCCAAATATCCTTAGATGTAATTCTTTTACATTTCTTTCACAACTAATAGTTTTATGTTATTCATTTAATTCCATTTACAGTACTAATGCATAAATCTGAATCAGTTTTTTTAAGGGAATATATGTATTATGATAAATGATTCCAATGATTATTCATGGCATCGCAGCTTGTGTGCTAATACACTGAGGAGTGTTGTGTGTATATCGAACATTGCTTCATTATCCAATATGAATCACGCTACGCGCCATTTCAAGTCAGAAGATCTAAGGAAGCCGCTCCAGTGATTAGAACTCGCAGTGATACTTTGTCCATGCAGTTTAACTACAGAAAAAAGAGATTTATATATATATATATATATATATATATATATATATATATATATATATATCGAACTACAAATGTCCTTTAATATCTAATTCGCTCTACCTCGGAATTAATATATTTTCATATATGTTTAACCGAGGGGGCATTTTATTAAGCGATAATAGAATTGGCATCGCCAATTCTATTATCGCTTAATAAATTCCCCTTCGGTTAAACATATATGAAAATATATTAATTCCGAGGTAGAGCAAATTAGATATTAAAGGACATTTGTAGTTCGATATATGTATATGAATCACGGTAATGTGATAGACTTGTATATAAATATATATATATATATATATATATATATATATATATATATATATATATATATATATATATATTTGTAGTCTGTATATTACGTTTAAATATATATGCTCTTTACAGGTACGTTATGCCCCGAGGAGACGGACAACTTCGAAGTGCTGTTGACCCATTTTAAAGGTGAGGAGACATAGCGACAGACTTATATAGTCGAGAGAGAGAGAGAGAGAGAGAGAGAGAGAGAGAGAGAGAGAGAGGACTTTTAGGTTGATAATGGTTATTACTCAAATGTAATATGCGCTTAATTTAGATGACAAAACCATTGTGCGTTCCTTTTCTTGTTTACTTGTATGTATAGATTTCCCTTTGGAGAGTGTTTACTACTTGTGGGTATACTGGTCGTGACTGATCAGTCTTTGGTTGGAGAAACGCTTCTTCTAGCTGCATTGTAGAAGATTGATGTTTATTGTTTCACTTAAAAGTGAAAGTAGATATGCTGTTAATATTAGTAATGCTATTGGAAAAAATAATTCATAAATGCGTTCCTATTTTTGTGCCCGTATACATAAGCTTGCATATACACACGCACACACACACACACATATATATATATATATATATATATATATATATATATATATATATATATATATATATATATATATATATATATATATATATATATAATCGTGATGACCCAATGGTCTTGTCGAACTGTTAGCCATTATTCAGCTATGTAAGATACTGGTAGGTCATTCAGAAAGATTATTCTTTATTGCTCTTTTTTTAAAGTACGGATCGGACACTACATTTTGTTGCATCGTAAAATATTCTTAAGAAAAAACCTGTTATACATGGGAAACCATTCACCGAAAGCAGTTTTATCTGTCATTTCTTCAATCCAGTCATACTTTTAAAGATTGGAGTTATCGCATGCGTTTCTTTCTGCTATTTTCAAAATTTTCGTAAAAAACAAATGATCCATTTTCGTATTTCTTAGTTTCTCCTTTTCAGAATTGTCATCTTTTTTTTGTCATCACTTTTGATTCTCCCCTTCCTTTGTTTTTATAGATTTTTATGTCTTTTTCATCGTATGATATTTTTACAGCGTTTGTGCTTGCCGAAGTATAAGTTGTTCTTTGAATGTGACGGTTAATGAAAGACAATAGTAAGAAGTTATATTCAATTGATTTTGAAAGATACCGTCGGTAATATGAAGTGGTCTGCGATGGGAGACTTCATATTATCCTTATGTTTTCACGGACCTGTGTAGTTATCGTCTGTGGTTGTACGGATTTTCAATTATTTTCAGATTGATGTGGAATATGGTGCAATTAATTCCTACCTTGTGCGGATGGAAGTGTTAGTATCTACCGATCTATCAGTGGATCCATTTATCTATCTATTCTTTCGATTGACATGACGGGTGTTTACGAACCAGTTCTCCAGTTTTGTAGATATTAGTTGATAATTACCAGTTACGTAATTTTATGGGTTTTCACTGATTTAGAGTTAACACAGTTTTTTTTAGCTTAGTTGCTGGGGTTTCAAAAGAGGTGGGCGTAGGGATTGATAAAATCTGTGGTCATGTGTAGCAAGTGATAATAATAATCTTTGGTAACTGAAACTTGTGTTCAACTTGTGAACTGTGGTTTTCGTTTTTCTGTATTTGATTTTCCTTTCGAAGAAATAAAGGAAACTTACTTCAGTAGCAGTTGTTGCACTTAAGGCGACGATGTCACCTCTTGACGTATCATGACAGAAAACCATTTTGACTCTCAAGGTGTGAAAAAATGTGTGAATGAATTGACAGCTGAAAGTTTTTTCGGTGCGATAGTAAAGACATTAAGATTATTTTTTTGAGGAGTTTGTGCTTGCTCTGAAAAGGACATCAGCGGTGATCGTGGTCTGTTTTTCTAGAGTCGATGACCACTCTAAATTAAATGAAGGAATCACTTCGTAATCAGTAATAAATCTGTCAATTTTCTCAGCTGTGGAGCAATGGAGTTTCCATCTCACAATTATAAGGATTCAACAGCGAACGTTCAGTTATGTTTGCACTCTAATCATATTCGTGTGTAAGAACATATAATATAATTTCCTTTATTTTATGAGAGTTGGATTTGGTTTATGAGCTCTTTGCAAATGTTTATTCAGACAATGTCGTGTATATCTGATGTATGTATATGCACAATGAAGTAGACATTAAAAGTTAACGTATATAGAAATAATTGGATTAGCTTCTTAATATTATGTATATAGATATGACATTTTCAAAGTGTGAAATGATATGTTCATTTGCTTGCATCAAAATTTCCTAATTGCAGGTAGCGACAGAATCCGACGTCATTATCGTTTTCACTTTTGCTGGAGTGATAATTACTGATTCATGCACAGAGTGTAATAAAAGTAAAAGTTTTAACACTGGAGTAACGGAAAAAAACAGTGCTTGTTCATAATAAAAAATCTTGCACGTTTACATAGTGACTGAAATGATGGAAAAAGGTGCATGATTAGATGGTGACAGCTTAGCGACAGGTTTGTTCCGTCGTTTTGTATCTGATTGCTCTTTTGATTTTTCTCTCTTCTACGGAAGTCGGTGCATCGGTTTACTGTGGTAAGCAAGAAAAGTCTATTAAATTTGTATATATATTAGACAAGAATGGGCAATATTGAATTGAAAGCTAAGAAAATAATTATATCGTTTATAGAGTGAATGATGAGTATGTAAAAAAATGATTGACTATGTAACTATGGATATTAAGTACGAATAATTACATACATGTGTAGATGACAAATACCATGAGTGTTTGTACAAGCGACTGAGCCACCCACCGTGAGTGTATGATACAATGCACAGAAAAAAACGATAAAGTAGAAATAATATTGACTCTATTGGACTCGTGGACGGGTGTAGGGTTGCTGTAACAATAATCGTACAGAGCGATTTTTTTTTTTTTTTACAAGTCAAAGAACGGTTATCGATGTTATGTTCTGTTTTTTTTTCTTTTTTAACAAGTTATATTCAAGGGAGCAGGATGGACTTGGAGGCGAACAATGCAATTAACTGGCGGCGCGATACATTAATCGAACTAACCTTGCAACGCTCGAATGGCTGACAATTGTGGAAACGGTAAAGGGTGTCTTAATAAAGAGATATTATTACCACCCTTTCCATTCCTTCCCTTCCCACCCCCCCACCCCCATTACCACCCTTTCCATTCCCTTCCCCCCTTACACACACACGCTACCTTTGGGCTTGCATTGGCTGATGGGAGTTTGGTAGGCTTCCCCGTAAGCAATTCGTTAAGGCTGGCTACCCGGCAGTAGCCATTCGTTAAGCTTCGCTAACCATTGCTAAACCTTCTCTCGAAACTTACCAGTTCTCTGACGTTTATACAATGTCATAGTGGCTCCTCATCGTGTCCTTTTTACGCGTTCTCTCTCTCTCTCTCTCTCTCTCTCTCTCTCTCTCTCTCTCTCTCTCTCTCTCCGTGAGAATAAGTCTATATAATAAGAGACTTTTTTCACATTCTTGATAAGTAATTTATAAAGGATAAATGGATCGTTTAAAAAGGAAAAGGGTTTTCTTCCTATCTCGTTTTCCTTCCGGTTCTCAAACACACGAAAACTACTGTAAACATCTTTTCCTTCTTTTCCCGCGCATTTTTTTCATTGCAGCCCATTTTTCTTTTACATTGTTTTTTATTATAACTTTATAGGAAAGATCACAAATTTAGTACTCCCCCCCTCTCTCTTTTATTATAACTTTATAGGAAAGATCACATATTTAGTACTCCCCCCCTCTCTTTTTTTTATAATTTTATGGGAAAGATCACAAATTTAGTAATCCCCCCTCTCTCTCTTTTATTATAACTTTATAGGAAAGATCACAAATTTAGTAACTACCGTATCTCTTTTTATAACTTTATAGGAAAGATCACAGATTTAGTATTCCCCCCTCCTCTCTCTCTCTCTCTCTCTCTCTCTCTCTCTCTCTCTCTCTCTCTCTCGATGTCACACTAAACCTCAGGCAATGCTATAAGCAAGATATGCGAATGCTTACCGATTGCTTCTTTTTAGACGATTTTAACTGCTGATCACTGAAGTAGCGATGCTACATGTTTCTGCTTATTGACAGCAATTGCTGACTCTTCTATTAACCCTCTTAAACGGGGTTTGGTCTTTGCAGAAAGGCACCATACTTTTCTATTGTAGGAGAGTTAGCGAAAACCAAAAATTCCGTTCAGTCATGATTTAATTAAGGGTAGGCTCCTCTTTGGAGGGGTTGCCGATCGTCCTACCCCGCTTTGTAGGGGGGCCGATCGTAAAAATATTTGCCAAAAAATACACTAATCAAGACAGGCTAATGAAATTATCAGGCATTATTTTCCTGTAGGATGATAAAACTAACAGAGAATATGCGTTATTATAGTGCTAATAATGCCTGATAATTTCATTAGCCTGTCTTGATTAGTGTATTTTTGGCAAATATTTTTTACGATCGGCACCCCTCCAAAGTGGAGCCTATCCTAATGTGGATAACTCGTTTGTATTCATTATGTACTTTTCAAATGTGCTAGTGTTTATCTGTATATACGTCGTATAAACATGAAGTGATATGATAAACTGACTATTGATTGAAGTGGTAAAACGCTCAATTGCCTCTTATCTTCTGCATTAATATTACTCTCTTTTTTTTTGTATGTATAAATACAACCACAATCTCCTATTCGTTCTTTCCAGTCTACGAAAGGAAAGTTAAAGTCTCCGGATAGGAGAATAGTCCAGTCCTTGTGATTACTACATATATCATACAATTTTTCTATTGTGTCAAACTCTTTAGTATTAGGGGGTCTATATATTACTATGTTCATTCATTTTTCAGATTCAAATTCTACCGCTATTAGTTCACACTCTGAGTTACTATATTTCTCATATATTTTTCCTTGTTTTTTGTCTTTCCCATATATCGCGGTTCCCCTTGATTCCTATTTTTTCTATCTGATCTATAAGTTTGGAACCCTTTTATTAGATCGTCATTCCCAGTCTCTTGGGAATACCAGGTTTCACTTAAATTCATTATATCTATTTTCTTTTCAATTTGGGTTAGTTCTTCTAAGTACTCTATTTTTCTTTTTTGAGTTACTCGTATCTAAACCCTGCGCATTCATCACTATGATGGTTTGAGAGAGAGAGAGAGAGAGAGAGAGAGAGAGAGAGAGAGAGAGACTGAGCTTTTATTCCTGTTTATTTATTAATCTAATGGATATATTTGAGACCTTCTGCTTTCTGCTTTAAGAAATGTTATCGTACATATTTTGGAAAATAATTATTATGAAATCTTATCACATCGTATTGTTGTAAGTCGTTATATTTTCTATATAAAAAAGCCTTAAATACTATTGGAACTGACTATTCATATTAATATTATTCAGACGGAAATGCCCTTCTTTTTCATTATCTATAGCAGCTGTATTCTCTCTCTCTCTCTCTCTCTCTCTCTCTCTCTCTCTCTCTCTCTCTCTCCTTGCACGTTTGACGGCAATGATGCCTCACTGCTGGGGTGTCATCACAGGGCCAAATCATTGCAGAAGGGCTTTGTTTAACCAGCAGTGAGCGCCTTCCCTCTGCTCATTGGCACTGCTCACCATAACAACACTTCTTAGAATTCCTTGAAACAGGTTTCCATTTGTAGTTCGTCTTCCGGAGGATCCCTCAAATGAACATTGACAATTTCACCTTGCACAAAATCGGTTTACTGATGATCTCCTAATAGCTTCTTTCTCATTTTGCTTAATCTTTTGTCTCTCAGGAAATCAAAGTTTTTCTTTTTCTATCGATGTTCTTGCTATTCTTCCGTTTGACTTTCCTCCAGCTCTTCTCATTTCCGCTTCCAGGACTCCTTCGTGTATCCAGTCTTCCTTTATTTCTCGTCTCCTTGTATCTCTTCTCTGCAGACCTTCATGTATTATTTTTCTGCTTTCTCTCAGCCTTTCTGTCAGCCCTCCTCCTCCTCCTCTTCAGTATCTACAACTAATGCCATCTGAATTTCTTCTTAGTACCTATAGGAACGTTCTTTTTGACCTCTCGGCTCCCTGGAGCCTCCTGTCCTCTGTCTTTTCTAAATGAGCAGTTATGCCGTGTTTGGCTCTCTCAGGATTCTATTTTAACTCCTCCGGAAGTATTCCGTCTTGCACCTGCAAAAGTAGCCTATCTCTTCCATCTGCTTCAGAAATTTTTTTTAACACTCTCTCTCTCTCTCTCTCTCTCTCTCTCTCTCTCTCTCTCTCTCTCTCTCTCTCTCTCCTTGCGCTTTTAACGGCATGAAGCCTCACTGCTGGGGTGTCATCACAGGGCCAAATCATTGCAGAAGGGTTTTGTTTAGCCAGCAATGAGCGCCTTCCCTCTGCTCATTGGCACTGCTCACCAAAAAAAAATACTGTAGCTCTTGAAGTTTTGTATCGCTCTAACTCTGAATTTATATATATTCAGAATTTCTGAATATATATAAATTGAGAATTTCCTGACTTGGTGTTATCGCTCCAACTCTGAATTTATATATATTGAGAATTTCTGAATATATATAAATTTAGAATTGCCTGACATGGTGTTACAGGTTTTTCAACTTCCTTTTGAATAATAACTTATTTCTGGACGGTCCTTTGACAGCTTGTACTATGTTGTTTTTATTCCTTGTTGTGTTTGATGGCAGACTCTCCCGTGGAAGGTGAGTAATAGAGCTTGAAGCATAAGGTTGGTTTGAGAATCTGCCGGAGACTTCGACTCGCCTCTTCTCGATTTCGAAGTCTTCCTCCTTCCTTGGAAACAGACGGAGACAGTGTGTTCATTCGTTCGTCCTCTTCCATGTCTGTCTTGAAGGGCGCTTTCCCGTTGGGATTCTTGAGTACTTAGGAGGCCTTGGAACCTCTTGAGTTCCGCCACCTTAAGGTCACACTGGAGTTGACGCTTTTCCTTCGTGAGGTCTTCCACTTCCTTCAGCAGGCGCTAGAACCTGAGCTTGAGGTCTTTCCTCTCGGATTCGCGCCGCCTCGGTCGCGTCATTTTGTTCCTGGATGAGCCTCCCCATCCGCGATGCTTATTCAGTCCTGAGCTGCAGGCTTTCTCCTTCTGTCGTAGGAGCTTCTCAGACGTTTGAAGCTGGCAGTTTGCCTTTGCTAACTGCACAGACAGATCCCTCACATGATGCTTCGGTTTTCTACCTAATATCCTTTGTGTTGTACTTCATCCGGTGATTTTCTTCTGTGATCTTGAGGATCTTGTTTTCCAGCTGTTGTTTCTCCCTATTTATCGTTCTCCTTCTTCAGAAACAACGTTTCAGCCTCGAGCGAGTGGGCCCTCTCTCGCCAGGCCTGCTGTTGCAACACCTCATGAGTGATCTGTCCAACGCCTTCATAGTAGTCGACCTCTGCTGCAACTGACGATTTATTATGTCAAGTTCACCTGCTGAATGGTGTCTCGTAGGACCTCACTTCTCTCGTCCAGTTCCTTTTCCTTGGGCTGTTCAGCTCCGTCATCAGAGATTTACATCCTCACCAGTGAATAGGCCGCTACAGCAAACAAGATGACTATTCCTGCGTCAGACTTCTCTCAGTAAATCGCTGGACATGTGGACAACAGCTGCTGCCAAGGCCAGGCAAGGCCATATTTTCTTCATACTGGAATCCATATCTGCAGAGGCCATACCCAGTTCTTACACACACTCCTCTTTCTCGATTCTTCATTGAGTTTCTATATATCACGAGAGATATTTCAATTTGTCATAATATATCAGGAAGTATTTTGAAAGATTTGGGTATTGTCTTGGAGTCTCTTGGTGTTATATTTTGCTGAAATAATCTCTCTCTCTCTCTCTCTCTCTCTCTCTCTCTCTCTCTCTCTCTCTCTCTCTCTCTCTATCCTATTACGAGACCTCAACTCAGATATAGACATCTTTGCTATTTCATGTTCTATGTCTTCTTTCTTCTCTTTAATAAGTTTTGTTAGCTGACTGCTTTTTTCGTTCAGTTTACTCGGTGGACATATTTTCTGCATAGTGACCCTTTATGTATAACTGCCTTTGCTTGCTTAGTTTTTTATGATATTTGTATGAGCTCGTGGAAATGAGTAGTTTTTGGAAATGCTCTCATTTTTTTCAGTCCATATTTTGGATCAAAATATGATAGAAAAGCCTGCTTATCATCTTTGCTGTCCGTCACAAAGTTCTAGGCGATTTTATGTTGTCTAAATACATTATGCATTAGGAGAGTAGACAGTTTCTCCAGTTCAGTGTTGCCAAAGCGCGGAGAAACGACCAAAAGTGCGGAGAAGATTCGAGGGGGAGTCATTGAATGCAGAGCTGAGGTCTGCACTCCTCACGTATGCGGCGCTGTAAGTCCGCCTATATATTTATAACTTTTTTCCATTAATAAAAAATGATTGAAATTATATAATATTTTTGAAAATACTAATATTTTTGAAAAACGAACCATTTTCACCAGTCTCGAGTGTTTAAGCGCCAATATCAGTTAAGAACCGATTTTGACAACAGCAGCTGACGTAACCCAAAACGTGATGTCTTACATTGCATTCATTCTTTAGGTCTAGCAATCTTCATTTGCCTTTGTAATTATATATAGTTAGGTTAGTAATTTGGTTAATTTGTGAATTAATCTTAGGGTGAAGCCTGACTTTCATTATTGTAAACTTTGTCATGCTTAATGAGTTATTAAAAAAAATTTTTTTCTTTAGAAAACAACTGCAAATATGTACTAGGCAATTGCATTAGTTGAAGTGATTCAACTGATTATAACCGAATAAGTTTCGATATCAGTATGCTAGGAAGTGGTGTATTATAATCGTGGATTTTATTTATATTAATGTAGCTTATTGATAAAAAAAGGACCAATTATGATGTGCTCTTTTCCAATTTTTTTAAACCTCATAGCCCTGAATAGGGCATTCGTTTGGGTTAGGATTGCCACATGTATACCATAAATCATGCATATTATGTTGTCCATTCTCTTGGGGAAATATATCTTTTTTCAAAATATCCGTATCATAAAAGGTGGCATATAGACCTACATGTTTCATATCGCTCTTGTCAGTTTACAATGCCTATGACATTGATTTTAAGCCTAGACCTATATTATACATTAGGTTGTTTATTATCATTATTACTTCAGCAAACGTTTTGATTTAACATACAGCATATTACCTAAAGTGACAAATGTGGCTCCTTAACCCTTTTCCAACCCTTAATAAAAAAAAATATAACACTAAGGAAAAAGAAAGAAAGTTTAAATACTAACCTTCCAAGTCGAATATCGAAGGATTTATTGAGCTTGTCAACTTACTCTGTGGGGAACGCAAAGAAATGAATGAAAAGCGACCGTTTTTAGTAAAGAAATACATTTCAGTGCAGTTTTTTTCTTGTAATTTCCCACGTTTTGCTGAAAACTTTATGAATAGATTTACTTGCCCGTGTTCACTTTGTAGCCTAATTTACGCATCAAATCGTATATAACAATCATAACTATAAAACAGTAATTATATATATATAGATATATATTATATATATATATATATATATATATATATATACATATATATATCGAATGTAATAAATCAGCATGAAGACTGAACACTCCACGTATCTCGTTCGATTCTAAATTATCAGTAAAGATACGTAATGTTTCAAAAGATATGAAGCAACTGAATTTCGGAACGGGGAAAATCTAACTCTATAAAGGTTTAATTAGTAAACGCAACTTACATACTGGTAACAATACGGTTAATATAATATAACCAGGGTGACTATTTCGTCTAGTTAGTTTGTTTTTTTTTTTTTTTTTAGCAAAACGGAAACAAGTGATCAATTAATTAATTAATAAACACTACCACCTCCCGGGCCCGGTGCTAGGTTAGCTAGTTTCTCGGTGATGTGTGGACTTCGCGGCAACCTGCTCCAGTTTAACTCGGGCAGTGCCCGATCTTGCCTTAATCAGCTTCCTTATAGGTGAGGATTTCCTGATATTCCATTTGACAGGGCTGGACTGTAAATCACCTGGCGTCTTTTCATGTGTGCCATTCCAAGTGGGGAGTTTTGCTTGTTAAAATAAAATGTCTTGGGTAAGTACTACTGTTTTTTTTTTTTTTTTTTTTTTATAATTACTCATCTTTATCAGATTGTTGCTTTCCCCTCCATTTGTATTCCCCTCTTCGAAGATCTTCTCATATATAATGAGCTCACACAGCCTAAGCCTTTTTTTTGGTATCCTCCTAATTAGCGCTGGAGACTTGCATAAAACCTAGAAATATTGGTGTACATAATAATGTACTTCCATGTACACAAGTACTTACTGGAGCTTTCATATATGTATCGATAATTGCATATATACATTAAATACTGAGTATACATGTACGTATGTACGCTCCTAATAATAAGTACGGAGATCGTTACATGAATCTATGGTGGGACTCTCTCTCTCTCTCTCTCTCTCTCTCTCTCTCTCTCTCTCTAGGGTTTAATATTCATATAAGAATGTCTTTTAGGCCTGAGGGCATAATCAAAGTCCACATCAAAACTCCATCAATTATATGCCTAGATCAGCCTTTTATCATCCTCTCCTATTGCTTCCGGAAGATTCATTTCCAAGTAAAGCTGATAAAGGGAAAGTAAATCTAATATTAGTTGTCCTTAAGGGTCTTAATGGCTTTCTTTCACCCTATACGATAAGACAGGTTCACGTCATGATGAAAGCACCCTTACTTCTTGGGATAATAAGGTTGGAAATGAACAGTTTAGGCTTTGGCGTAGAACCATATACGAAGTGTAAGCAAAAAGGTCTTTTTCAGTCAGGGGTGATAAGGTCGATGTTTGTGAAAGCTGTCTTATGCGAAAGTCTTCGGGAATCATCCGCCATATTTCATCAGTTCATAAGGGCCATAACTGGCAGTTTTTGTGGCCGAAGGAAAGTTTAGTGAGCCGTCTGTGTCGCTATGTTTGCCAGGTAAATATTTGTTTTGCTCATTTTCAAACCGAACATCACGGAAGGAGGGACTAAGAGGAGTCTTATCTTTATGATCGTTTTTCTTATACGTCTTTTTTTGGTGAGGGATGAGTTCCCTTTTGTGTTGGCTTTTTGTCCTTTGTCTTTTACCGGCGGTGTTATGAGTTCATTTGCGTGTTCTGATTTTCACCTGTTTTTCTGCTGGAGTTCCATTTGAACATTCGATTTGATACCTGTACGTGCACGTAAATACACCACTGCGAGTCTCAGCCTGTAGTGGTGTTCTGCATGAGACATGTTGAGAACCGAAGGGTGAACCCCACCTATGTCCAACACCTTTGTGGTGGAGAAAATTCACTTTATATAACATATATGTATATACGCACACATACACACACACACACACACACACACACACACACACACACATATATATATATATATATATATATATATATATATATATATATATATACTATATTATTAGGTGTATGTAAAATTGTGCTTGTTTTATGGACTAATAATATGAATCCAGGAAAGGCAACAGAAACCGTTCTGTTTTATAAGACTTCACAGTTTCCATATTGTTACTAAAGTCAAATTGAATCTCTTGTAGGCATCGAAAGCTAGGTTTCAAAATGATTCGTTACTAAAGCCCATATTGTTACTAAAGTCAAATTGAATCTCTTGTAGGTATCGAAAACAAGGTTTCAAAATGATTCGTTACTAAAGTCCATATTGTTACTAAAGTCAAATGGAATCTTTTGTAGGTATCGAAAACTAGGTTTCAAAATGATTCGTCGGGATTTCTGGGCTGGTGTAGTGGACGTCTGATGAGTAATAACCGGCGTCATAATTATATGAGTCTGTTAATATGATTTTGGCATTGAAAAAAAACATGTCATAAACGTATTATGATATATGACTCAGTAAGTCATAATTTGTTTTCAAGACAACCATTTATAAACATTAAGATGAATATTTTCATTTTCGGTCATATATTATTGATAGCGTTTTGGAAAGCTGTCATATTTGTCAAAAGTATCTCTAATGACGTACGTTACAGTGTTACAACCCACCAGATAGCTATTTAGATACTGTTTACTCATAATTGGGAACATCTGTTATGTCAGGGGCTCAGTTTCAAATTGAACTGAACACAGTAAAACCTCGGGTAAGAGGAATAAAGCACAAATCGTTTTCTTGGAGACGTTTATTGTCGTCTTTAGTATCGTCGTTCACTCCTTTTCAGCCTCCTCGGTTATCTTATATTATTCTCCCGGAGGAGATTAGAACCCTCAGTGCACCTCCCTAGATATTACTGAAGGTTCTCTGCATCGGCCCTTCGGCCACTAGCTGCAACTTCTTTCGTTCCTTTTACTGTACCTCGGTTCATATTCTCTTTCTCTCCTTCTGATTTTCCACCCTCTTTAAGAATTGTCTCCTGGTTGTCAAGCTGCGAGGTTTTCTTCCCG
>NC_061108.1:51690305-51705491 GCF_015104395.2 Macrobrachium nipponense | reverse complement strand
ACTTGTTTTTGTTTTATAATTTTTTCTCCGGGAACGTAAGCCTTGAAGAGAGGTCTGCACCGGGTCATTGCAAAATCTATGCAATGGCAACGACAAAGAAAAGAAAAGAAAAGAAAAAGAAAACAGTAACTGGAAGCGAAATGATAATTGTACACCATGATGAAAAAGAACAACGGCAATGATGATGATATAAAAACAGCCGTTCGTTACAGAAAGCAACAAATTGGTAACTATGAAATTAACTTAGAATGAAAGTTGAGAAACTAAAACACCTTCAGTAGCCGTTTCAAACACCATCATGGCAATGTAATTAAAGAAAAACAGCATCAGAGATAATGAAAAGCCACTGATAAAGCCAAAGGAAAGCAGCTTCAACAAAATCAGCAGCAGAAACAGCAACAGCGGTAGTAGCATGAGGAGCAGCAGCTATTGATTCCCGTCCACCTGTTATGGCCATCTGCATAACAATCAAGTTCTCTCACCCTCCCTCTCTCTCTCTCTCTCTCTCTCTCTCTCTCGCTCTCTCTCTCTCTCTCTCTCTCTTCACTGCACGTCTTTTCACGGACAGGTTATTGCTCTTTATCCTTCCCCTCTTTTTCTTTCTCATTATTGTCATCACCCTCAATTTTATCCTACTTAACCTCATCACCAGTGCCATCGTTTACATACTCGTGTTCCTTGTCTTCTTCTCCCTTTCTCAAATTTCCCACTTTCAAATGTTCAGCTTCGTTTTGTCAGTTTTCATGATCCGCACTTCTTCTTGTCGTGGATTCTTCCTTCCGCTTACCGTCTATATCTTCTTTTCTGGAAGCTGAGGAAACGTTTCCTACAATAAGTGGTGTTTGTTTCTCACTCTTAGGTTCTGGACTTTTTCCTTCGACCTGGAAGAATTCCTTAGGTTTGTTTTTGTCTCAATATATTGCTTAAGACAACCGTGCCGGATTCTATTTTCAAAGGTTTACTCTATATATATATATAAATATAAATATATATTATATATATATATATATATTATATATATATATACATATATATATCTATCTATAGATAGGTAGGATAGATAGATACCATACAATACATATATATATATATATATAATATATATATATATGTATATATGCTATTAATTATATATATAGATTAATATATATATTAATATTATATATATACATATTATATATTATATATATATATATATATAATAATATATGTATATGTATCTATCTATTCTACCTATCTAATAGCAATCGATATCTATATGTACTATTCGTATATTATTATATATATATAGATATATATATATATATATATATATAGATATATATCTATACATATATTTATCTATAATACATATATATATATCCTATAACTATATATAGGCGAGGGAATATATATATATATATATATAGATATATATACCTAGATCTGATACATGATTTATATATATGATATATCATAGATATATATATATCTCTATATCTAGATATATATAGATTATATAGAGATATATTTATATATAATCGATATAATATATAGATATATATAGATATATAGTAGATATATAAGATATCTATATATATATAGATATATATATCTATATATAATATATATAATATATATATATATATTTATATATATATATATATATAATATATAGATACATATATATCTAGTATATAAGATATATATATCTATATATATATATATATATATAGATATATATATATATATATATATATTTATATCTATCTATATATATATATATATATCTATATATATCTATATATATATATAGAATATATATATAATATATATATATATATATATATCTATCTATATATACATTAACATATATATAGATATATATAGATATATATAGATATATATATTATATATATATATCTATATATATATAGATATAATATAATATATATTATATATATATATATATAGATATATCTATATATATATATATATAATATATATATATATTATATATATATATATTCTATGCTCTTTAGGATTTAGATTTACAGTCTAAAAATAAACATGTTACGTTTTTTCACTTAATTCTTGTCCATATTCTCCCGCTATCACTTTCCTTTCTCTTCGTGCGTGTGTATGCGCGTTTGGGCATATCCACACACACTGGATTTGCTTCAGATCAGAGTAGTAAGAGAAAGGGAGGGAGATCACAAGTCTGTCTAGAGTTGGGGAAACATTCCGTAGAGGTGGAGCAACATTCTTGAGAAAGTTAAATTGTTTGCAGGTAGTGTGGGTGTGTAGTGTTTTTTTTGTAGTGTGAGTGTGTGTTGTTCTCCGTCTGTTTCCTTATCCTCTACCCTGAAAGGGAGGAGAGAGGAGAGAGAGTTGGGGGGGGGGTTGTTACTAGATATTTGTGAAGTATATATTTGTATAAATGATGCTTAAAACGCTTGACTTTCTTTACTTGTTTTATTACTTCAAGTAAAAATATATTACTAGAAGCATAATTTAATGTCATTTTAATTATGTGCAATTTTGAACGTATTTAGTAGTATCAAATAGCACGAGAAACATTAAGATGTATAGTTCATCGACTTTAGAACCAAGGCCATCTTAGAACGCCAACCCTTACTGAATTATGCAGATATGTGCCCCTCCCACTGTGGGAAAAATCAAGACAAATTGAGTGCTCATAAAACTAACTACCTTGTTATTGGAAAGGCTTTCTTCCTTTTAACGAAAGCCGGAGAGCGAGGCCATTAAATTTTCTCGTGTTACTGTAACTTATCTGTGGAGTGGTGGATGAACTTTGAGATTCCATGGTACCTCATTCTAATCCAGTAAGCGTGCTTGAAAACCTTGAATGTATCAATCATTTATGATGCATTATAGTTTCTCTGTTAATATCGTATTGCTAATGAGACCATTTTACAATAATCTAGCAATGTGTCCAATGTGCTTCCTCATAAATCAATAAATTTGGCAAGCTTCCGGCTTGACAGCATTAACACATTTCTACCAGGATATTTTTCTCTGTAAAACCCTTGATTTTCAGTATCTTTAAACCAGTGTTAAGTAGTTAATCGGTCACAAACCCTGATTTAATACTAAATATCGCGGCATGCACAGACTTGACTAGCGTGAGGCACAGGTCAACGCTAGATAGTACATCCGGGTGCCAATTTGAGGTTAATTTAAATGGTTACAATATAACAGGTTCATTTGTAAGCATACAAATTGTGTTTATTGTAAATATACACACAATTGTTCATATTTTAAGAGTCTTTGGCAGCATTTTGAACTATTCACAATACTAGAACTTGAACGAAAAACATTCTTATTTTGAGTGAAACTGAATGTCGCGAGGTATGTAGAGACTCGCAGTCCATTTACTTCACTGACAAGTTGAGTCTGTGTGACCCGTATGGTATAGGTTAGAGAAGTTGGGTCTGTGTGATCTGAATGGTATAGGGTAGAAAAGTTGGGTATGTGTGACTCGTATGATAGGTTAGAGAAGTTGGGTCTGTGTGACTCATCCAGTATAGGTTAGAAGTTGGGTCTGTGTGGCCCGTATGGTACAGGTCAGAGAAGTTGGGTCTGTGTGATCCGTATGGTATGGGTTAGAGAAGTCGGGAATGAATATGGCAGAGGCCATTATCGTGTCTCTTCTGCGAGCCACCCCTTTAGAGGCAACGCTTAACACTGTAATGTTATTACAATTATTGTTATTAAAAAAAACAGCCTATTAATGGTATTTGTGGTAATCATAATTATGAAAGGAAAACTATCAATAATTATTCTTCCTGTAAAGCTACAAGCAATATGAATATAAATAAACTAGAACGTCACTTGCATTATTACAAGGAAGGATCACTCATATGTTCAATATGCAGTATGCAACAGTGATTCTCCAAGCATCAAATATGCATCTTTTAAAACTTAAGGAAAGCTAAATATACATTAAAGACCCCTACAAGATCAATTCTAGAGAAAAGACCTTAGTACCAAACATGGCTATACGGAAGTGAGAGGCCCCTTAATTAAGCATTAGTACTTCAGGGGAAATCAGGCGGACGGCGCATTAGCTGAAAATGGATCTCCTGGCACCCATGGGTTCTAAAAAGGCAAAACCTGAGAAGGTCCCTTCGCCCAAACCAAGGTCTTTGAGATCCTAAACAAGGTCGTGTATGCATTTTTTCCGAATTTTGTCTTTTAACTTTTTGAATAGGCATTTTCTGAAAACATTTTCGTTGCCTATTAAAATAAAATTTTTTTTTCTATATAATGGTGTATGATATATCTTGTACTCAATTTGTGAAGGTGGTATGGTACGAAAAGGGTTCCCAATTAAACTCCATAATGTTTGATTAATTTATTGTGAGTTATCTGGCGTCACAACTACCGCGGTCACCGACGCCGCTCCATATAGTAATGGAATCTAAGGGTTAAACCGGAGAAAAATTGTAACCAAACAATTCCTGCACTAATGTGTTCTGATAGGTCCCTAGTAATACTAACCCCCCCCCCAAAAAAAAAAAAAAAAAAAAAAAAAAATCAAAACTCCGGGCCCATAGCAAAATTTTGAGGGGGCAAAAACCCCCCGAAATAGCGATTTTGTACATTTCTACGTTATATCCGTAAATGGCCATTAAAGAAGTTGAAAGACAAAATTAGGAAAAAAATGCATTTTCAGGATTTTAACATTAACCTTTGTCGAATCATAGGTGCTACACTAATACCACAAAGTATACCTTATTATATATTATTAGAAGGGCAACTGAATTTACTTTAATTTCGTATATAATAATGTTTTTGATAAAATGGATTCTTTAGGAGTATAACGCGAAAATGTGAAAAAAAAGAAAAAAGCGATTTCGGAGTATTTGTGCCCCCTCAAAATTTTGCTAAGGGTCCCGGACGTTATGTTTTTTTTTTTTTTTGGTAATACTAAGGGCTTATCAGAACACATTGGTGAAGGAATTATTTTGTTACAATTTTTTTTCCCTGTTCGACCCTTAGATTCCCTTCCTATATGAGGTATATTATACCCCATTATATGGGATATCTTTTGTATTTTAATAGGTAACGAAATAATTTCAGAAAATGCCTATTCAAAAAGCTAACAAACACAATTCGAGAAAAATGCATTTTCATTGTTTTAACATAAATCTTTGTTGAATCAGTTACTATACTAACAAAGAAAAGTATACATTATTATATATTATTAGAAATTTAATTTTATCTACTTTAATTTCGTATATATAAAATGTCCTCGGTAAAATGCACGTTTAGGAGTATAACGTGAAAATGTGAAAAAAAAGCGATTTCTGGGGTTTTTGCCCATAAAATTTTGCTAGGTGTCCTAGACGTTAGAGTTTTTTTTTTTTTTTTTTTGTTTTTTTTTTTTTTTTTTAATACTAGGGACCTATCAGAACACAGGTTGGTGAAAGAATTATTTGGTTACAAATTTTTTCCTGAAGGTTCGGACAGTTCTGATACTAAAATTCCCTTACTATATATATATATATATATAAATATATATATATATATATATATATATATATATATATATATATATATATATATATATATATATACACAATTACTTGAAGAAGCTAAAGTTTAGCAACTGTATCCTTTATATAGTGGGAACAGTTACTTTTCGATCACTTTTTCATTGTGTATAATCGTTTAATGTCACGTGTCGTAAGGTTTTAAATATTGGCATTATGGCAATAAGGTAGAACCTCGGTTTTCGTACGCTTCCCATATCGTACGTTTCGGCTTTTGTAGATTTTTTTCCGAAAACTTTTCTCTGTTATCGTACGGTTTTTCGGTTTTCGTACACTCGGTAATGCTCTGTCATAAAATAAGCATCTCCGAGTGAATAGTCTGCATCACCACATGTGTTCCTTGTGTTTTGCGCAATAATTTTGCCATAAACTTATTGCAAAGTGTTATCGTGGGGCCCAAGAAAGCACCAAGTTCCACCGCTTTGGTAAAAAAGGTCAGGAATACAATTGAATTTAAGAAGGAACTTGTAGCGAAGTATGAAAGTGGGACACGTGTTGCTGATCTCACCTGTATGTATAGCAAGTCTGTGCCTACAATTAGCTGTATCCTGGCAAAGAAAGACTAAATAAAGGCAGCTAATGTTGGCAGAACAACACCGATACTTTCGTAGTGCCAAGAAAGACTCTTAGGTTTATTATATAAACAGAATTAACTCTAAAGCACCATCGAGGTTTGTATGGAAAAAGCTACGAAAACTTGCAGGGAAATTTGTGTCACCCAAAAGCCCCTGTTTAAGAGTAGAAAATAACCTCATTACAAACCCTTTAGATGCAGCTGAATTACTGGGTCAACATTTCTCCAATATTTCTATCCCTAATAGCTATTCTAGTGAGTTCAAAAGAATCAGGAACATTCCGATCAATCTGAATCTATCTGGTGATAACCAGGAGGTATACAATGCAAGATTCTCTCTGCAAGAACTACATGAAGCACTCTCTTCAACAGATGACACTTCTCCTGACGAAGATATTATTTTATACATTAAATAATATGCTTAGGAATTTACCTGAAGAGGCCAAAAGCTACCTTCTTAAGATCATTGACAGGATTTGGGAGACTGGGATTTATGCCAAGAACCTTGAAAATTTCCATTATAATCCCAGTTCAAAAACCAAATAAAGATCCCAACAAAAAACTTATAGACTTATAGTACTTAGCACTAACTAGTAGTGTTTGCAAGTTAATGGAAAAAATGATATTATCGTTTGGTATGGCACTTTCCAATTTGGATTTTATAAAAATAGATCTACCCTTGACCCACTTATGAGACTCTCCAACCAGATTCAGCAGGATTTTGTCAATCAGTGTCAAACAATAGGGGTCTTTTTTAATTTGGAAAAAGCCTACTTAACTACTTGGCGTAATGGAGTTATTAAACAACTTCAGAAAATGGGTATTCATTCATTCCTTCTTATCCGAAAGATTTATAAAAGTTAGAGTAGGGAATTTTCTATCTTCCCCCTTTAGACAAGAAGGAGTAGTTCCACACGGAAGTGTTCTCAGTGTGACCATTTTTGCTGTTGCGATAAATAGCATCTTGGATGAAGTACCAAGCCCTGTTCGAGCTTCACGGTGTGGATGATTTGGCCATTTGATGCACTACCTATGATGCTATATCTGCATGCAGATATCTACAGAAAGCTATTGATTCTGTCTCCAAATGGGCCAGGCTAAATGGGTTTAAATTTTCAGCTATTAAGAGTGTTGCTATCTGCTTTTCAAGGAGCAGACATCAAGAGGTTATACCTAATTTAAAACTTGAGGGATCTATTTTACTATATGGTGGTGAGGTCAAATTTTTGGGAATGACATTTGAAACAAAACTCACTTGGACTAAACATATTGATAACTTTAAATGTAAAATAAAAGTCTCTTTTAATAATTTGAAAGTAGTCTCTGGATATGAGTGGGGCGCTGACAAGAAATGTTTATTAAAACTTAATGATGCACTCTGTAGATCAAAACTAGGTTATGGGTATAAGACTTATTCTTCAGCATGTAAAAGTAAACTAAACAACCTGAATATTGTCCATAACAGATGGCTCCAAGTTGAGAGAGGGAGTTAGGCTAGCCGTAATTACAGAAGATTCTTATGAGACTGCAAAGCTACCTCATTCAGCTTCGGTATATACAGCAGAACTTTCGACCATTTATAGAGCATTAGCTATTGTTCATAGCACCAAGAAAAAGAATTTGTAATATATTCAGATTCTAGAAGTGTTTTGGAAAGTCTAAATAGTCACAATCATCTCATCCTTTGATTCTACAAGCTCATGAGTGGCTTTTTCGAATTTCTTGCAAACACAAATCTATTTTGCTCTGCTGGGGTTCCCTGCCCATCAAAGGATAAGGCGAAAACTGATAGAGAAGCAAAAAGGGTATGTAGTCAAAGATAATTGGACATCCATGAAGTTCCATACATTGACATGAAGTCTCCTATCAGAAGCTATATACGCCACAAATGGCAGGAGTGATGGTCCTCAAACCTCCTTGCCATCAATAAGAAACTGAGGGCAATTAGACCTAATTTGAATTTTTGGCAGTCCTCATTTCATAGAGATAGGAGGACTGAAATTGACACACAGCTTTATGCTTGAAGGAAGCGATGCCCCAGTCTGTGCTCGCTGTGACTGACTGTTGACAGTTGAGCATATTCTGGTGTCTTGCCCAATGTATGGTGCTGCCGCAGAAAATTTGGTCTTTCAGTGAAACAACTTGCTTATATTTTAGGAGATAATGTTGATGTCAATAATCTTGTAAAATTCTTAAAAGAGATTGATATATATTATAATATTTGACTTATTTTCCTAGTTTTTAATTTTACTTAATGCATACAAACATATGCATTTACACTTTTATTTGTATTTTGATATGAAAATAGATTTTAATTTTTTTAAATTTTTTATTAAAGAAGTATTTGGACCTTTTTTTTTTTATTTTTTCCTATTTTTGAAATATGGTTTTTAGTTAAGTTTTCATTCCCTTTTTAGGTTATCATCACTATCATTTACATTTCATTAATCAGTTAAGTTTATTTCGTCCCACTGCGGCGGCTGAATGACCAAAATAGGTACCAGTGCTTAGGCTTTTCCCTAAATTTCATAATCCATCCATCCTTTTTTTGGTGAGGTGGGAGGAAACTTTTGGTGGCTGTATTCTTGTGAGGAGGGAGGACTGGGCTAGGAATTGCATGGAGAGTCCTGACCTGATCGTTTCATCTACATGGCACTGGTTGGCACTTGGGCCAGTCAATCAGACAAAGATCGTAGCCAGTATCTATTGTAACTGGCAGGGTGACTGGTAGCTAGAGCCATCCAGGGGTGCTACTGAGATGGACTCAGTCCACACCTGCTTGGGATGAGACTATCTTGCAGCTTGGCCAAGGAGGTCGTGAACTTATGAGGTGTATGGTGCTTGGTCGAGGGGATATGCTTTTGGGCAACCAGGATATCTGGCAGAATAGTGCCCTGGAGTTCCACAGTCTCTGCTGGTGTCCCTTGGCTGGGCTGATTTCCTTATGTGACTGTCGGTGGAGAATTGATTGTTGGGCAGAGGATTAAGGTGAGCCATTAGGTGTAGGAGGATTCTAAGGGTGCTTCTGGTTGACTCCCTTCTTAATGCGACACTTAGATTCGAGATTTGCCATAATGCCATTCTTCAGGCAAGTTGATCCAGAGAGATGTCCAGGCAGTAATATGCGCCGGTGAGATGTGCTATGAGATGGGTTAAAGGCCTCACAGCACTGGCATACAACAAGCTTCTTGCAAGTGGTTTAAGTTGCTTGTTGTTGAGGTGTCCAGCAAGTGGTCCAGGAATACACCGTAGAGATCCTCCAGCATGATCCAGTCAAACAGGGGTCCTGGAACTCTGTGCATGACATGATAAGACCATTCAGCCTGGGCCCAACCAATTTTCTTTTTGGCAAGACCATCTAAAATGCTGTATCCATCTCTCCAGGGCAATCTCGTATGCCTTGGTGATCACCTGTTGCACTTCTACCATGTCCCCTCTCTTACCTTATCCAGTGAGCGGAGTGTAGTTTTGGCTTTGCCATCCATGTGCTTGGCAAGTAGGGTGGCCCTCTGTCTCGGTGGTAGTATAGTTGTCGAGGAGCACTTCTACTTCTTCCAACCGTGCCTTGGACTCATCCTTCGTCTATTTGGGAATCAGAGCATTAATGCTAGATATTGGAGCATTAGGCACAGCAGGTGTGGGGTTGGAAGCTTGTTGGCTGGCCAGAGTTACGGCATTTTCTTTTTGAGCCTTCTCCAGCTCGAGCTTCTTGTCCTTAAGAGTAACTAATGCTTCCTCTCTAATTCTCTCTCTACTCTTTCTCTTTTTGGGTGGCGTCTAGCCTTTCTTGTACCTACATAATGAGCTCCTTACTTGTGAGCCTGCATTCTTTTGCAGGTTTCATGAAGGCTGTGTATTGCTCTGCTGACATTGTTCTTGTTGGCTAGGATGTCTAAGGGAAGGATTGGTGAAACTGGGGAAGTGTCCCTTAACTTGGTGGCACTGAGGTCGGGTGTGCCGTGCAAAGGTCACACTGACGAATGGAGTGATCCTGAAGGAGCAGTGATCCTTATGGGTGGACACGCTGTCGTTGGCACTCTGTATCTCAGGTACAGGTGCAGTGGCTTATAATGTGAGGATTATATCTTGGTGGCTCTTGGGTGCTGGTGTGTTCCAGGGAACAACACTAAGGAGCAGTAGAACCAAACTGCACTGAAGGAAATGGCACTCTGCCCAAGGCAGAGTGTAAGCAGTGTGTAGAAGGGAAAGTGAGAAGTAAGCATCTTCAGTAGCCTAGTCGTTGTCAATGCCTCAGATTAGTGGCACTGCGAAGGGGAAAACCTTTTGGCTTGCACTCGCAGGAGGCTAGTTCTAAGAACTAGTGGCTACTTCCTGACTATAGGAAAGGAAGCTTTTGGGGTTGCACTCAAAGTGCGATTTGGTGCTTGCGGTATTCGCAAGTCTTGGATAGTGAAAAGTGCACTCGTGCACGACAGTTAATAACTGTTATTAAATGATTGTATGTTTCTTCTTCGAAACGCACGAGAGCTCACTCCGATGGCTGAAACACTTAATATGAAAATAGGTGTGGGAAAAATGGATGGTGATCTAAACGATCAAATTTTGGATATTAATGAAAGAAAAAGGTTATTTCTCTTGGCTATATGAATTAATTAGATTTATCTTCAATACTCTTGTTATTGTTTTGATGCAACTATTAACTTCCCTTTATTTATGATATAAGAATATTAAAGTTTCTCTCTCCGAGTGCTTTGTATAAGAACGTGCTTGAATCTGAATTACTCTAATTTATTCTGACGAATTTACTTTTAACAATTACAATAGTAACTCTTAGAAATTACTTTTAGAATAAACGCAATTTAATATCAAGTTCCCGTCATGACAAGTTGAATGGTGGAAGGGGTTTTCAATATACTTTCAAAATTTTTGCGTTAGGATTTACGTTAGGGTAAGGCAACCGGGTAATATTTCTAGAAATTTAATTATAAGATTGAAAAAACTAATAATGTTACATTTATTGCATACCTCAAGCTATCAGTGTAGAGGTAATTGCTTTTATTACTATTTTGAACTTTGCTCACCTGCCGTTAGGTGTATCGAAATTCATCAACGAGTGATTCATTCCCAGTGAACGGGAGGGGCATAACCTTTGGATGGCATACCTTCAGGCAGGAAAGTTTGACTACCAGCTGGGGATAGAAGTGCATCATCGGCAGTCGAGTGAATCGCGTGCATATTGCTCCGTTGGCTTTTCAGTGGTATATAATTACTTTATAAAATAATGGAAATTGAGTTAAAACATAGCACATTCCCGCAAGCTTTGTGTTCGACGAGTCTTTATTATTAGAACTAAATTGGGAGCGGATTTAAAGCCATTTGGAATGCTCCTTGCAGTTAAATAGCATTTATCTTCTCTTCCTGAATGTCGTGTCCTAATTATTCATCGAGGTAATATACCTTTAGGAGTGAATGTTATTGTTATTGGCGCTAAACGTTGAACAGGATTGAGCACTCAACATCTCCGTCTGAACATTCATTGAACTGATGCGTCTGTTCAGTGTTGGGGCGGATTCCGACACAGAGCAGGTCTACATACTTGAGGAAGAAATTCGACTGAGCGTCCATTTGAAGTCGGTTCCCAGGGCTTCAAGGACACTTTGGGTTTAAGACACGATGTATCAACCACTTAATTAAACGCTTCTCAAAACACTTAAGGGACACTAACCTCTCGCAAATTGTGGGTTAACCCGGGTATGACCCGGGTATGTTCTAGATACCTAACCATCTTCATCTATCATTCTGATCTCTATTTGTAATTTCTTATGCACTCAGTACTGTTAGTGTTCTCGCGCACCAAAAGTTTGTTAAAAACGATTGTCTGACTACTGAGTATTGGTGATAGCCTTTGGCACACAGATATGTAAGTAAGTAAATAAAAGAAATGTATATATATATATATATATATATATATATATATATATATATATATATATATATATATATATGTGTGCGCATTATATATATATGTATATATAAATTACATGCACATATATATTTATATATACATATGTATATATACTTACATATATACATACAGTTCAACGGAACTGAAGGCTGGAGAGATTTTCTAAGGGCCAACGTGTGGGCGCAACGATTTCCGAGTTAAGGATGATTAGGAAAAAAACTTTAGATATATTCTCAAGAAGCGCAACGCGGCATTTTGTCAAATTAATGTATAACGTGGATTGTAAATACGAATTTGTTGAAATATTGACCCAGGAGCCGTCGTTAGGTTCTATGATAATCCAGGGTTGTACATACTGTAAGAATATATCGTAGAAAAAATGTAACCACAACTCTTAAAATTTAGGAGTACTGTGTTCATCACATCATGTATAAGAAAGCTGATCACACAAGTCTGTTCATTTCTTCTTCTCTCTCCCTTTCTCTGTCCACCACAGCAGCGACTGAGACAAGTCGGTCGAGTAATGTCCGGAATACTCGACAGGTACTACGTTTCGACCGTGGCATAGAATAGAATATAGGATTTTTATGAAAATGTGCAATACTTCCTCTTAATTCGTGCAGCCCTGGAAACCAGATACTGGTCCCTGTTTGGAGAGAGAGAGAGAGAGAGAGAGAGAGAGAGAGAGAGAGAGAGAGAGAGATCCAGCTATGTTGACGTCATTTCATACGAAGTTGCAGTTGAATGTTAATTATGTAGACCACTGGAATTGCCGTCTTGAGAAGGAATATAATATTCTTGCGCGATGAAGGGTTTAATTAACGGAATTAAATGAGGAAGTGGTCATGTTGGTTTTAATTTACAATGAGCCATTTACAGCGCGCTCACATACATTATTTGGAGTATTTATTATTCATCTCTCTCATTAAGCGTTATTTATATTGGATGCAGTAATATTGGACTGATGATAGTCATAATGCATGCAGAAGAAATATAACCATTTTTTGACGTGCGAAAGTCCAAGAGTTTCTCTTGGGACGAGCGTGGCGCTTGCCTTCATATTCTATGATATCTGCCATCCTGAGCAGTAAAAGGGTGGAACTGAATGTCCATTAGCTAAACAAACAAGATACCTGAGGTGGGAACAGCAGGACGAGAGAGAGAGAGAGAGAGAGAGAGAGAGAGAGAGAGAGAGAGAGAGAGAGAGAGAGAGAGAGAGAGAGAGACTCTTGATGCTGAGGCAAACAGACGTAAGAGAGGGTCTTCTTCATCACATTACTTTTGTTTATTAATTAGTCTTTCCAGTCTTGCAACTATTTCTGCTAACGTGATTAAAAGCTGATTTTGGCATATTTGGAAAGATTCTTCATCGTGCATCGTTAGTTTGCTCATGTCATCATTTTGACCGAAGTAGCATAGGTCACTACATCGAAATCAGTAGGAAATGCTATATGCTTTGTTATCACACCAGGATAACACCGGGACAGAAATTTCTGACGAATAACAAAATACAAAGAAATTGAACAAGTGAAAAAGAATGAAAGAACTGCGTCCAGATAATGAAGGGAGGAACTGGAGACAAAGAAAGACCAAAAGAAAGTTTGGATAAAAATTCTGCAGTAGAGGAATAAGACGATATGTTAATTGATAATCAAAGGAAAATGAGAGAAAGAGAAGGGAATGACTAATGAAAAAGTGTCCAGTTTTTACGTACCACGCAGTCCACACTACATTTATATGTACATGTATATATATATGTTGTGTAAATATATAGTATATATATATGTATGTCATGTTTTGTGTGAAATATATATGTGTATATATATATATATACATACATATATATATATATTATATATATCTATATATATATATATATATATTATTATATAAGCGAATACCACGGGAAATGATAGTCAGGAATCCCAGCGCTTTCGTCTTTATTCAGACATCGTCAAGGAGCTACTAAAGTACAATCGGAGAAGGAAGGCCTCAGGTACTAAACAAGGATCAGGAATACCAGAATGGTTAATTATCAAAAGGGTAAAAATTAAAAGGGATAATCCAGGATTATCGGATATCACACGGTCACAAACTTAACCAGATTTCTGACCCTAACCGAAATTACAAATATCTTTACAGTCCAAAACATGTTAAAAACTGAATATATTAATTTTGTTGCTTATATTTATCTACAACTTTTTTCATTATGAAAGCATCAAGTTTAAATAAACCAAGACTTAAATTTAGAACACTTTCTATTATTTGACTTTGATGAACCAAGATTCAATGATATTCTTTTAACTGTGTCATTACATGGGACTAAGGCTCTTGCTTGACTCCAGTTAATAGGATGGTCTAAATCTCTCATATGTACAAATCCTATTAACTGGAGTCAAGCAAGAGCCTTAGTCCCCATGTAATGACACAGTTAAAAGGAATATCATTGAATCTTGTTTTATCAAGTCAAATAATAGAATTTAAATGTTCTAATTTAAGTCTTGGTTTTATTTAAACTTGATGCTTTCATAATGAAAAAAGTTGTAGATAAATATAAGCAACAAAATTAATATATTCAGTTTTTTACATGTTTTTTGGACTGTAAAAGATACTTTTTGTAATTTCGGTTAGGGTCAGAATCTGTTTTAAGTTTGTGACCGTGTGATATCCGATAATCCTGGATTATCCCTTTTAATTTTTACCCTTTTGATAATTAACAGCTGGTATTCCTGATTCTTGTTTGTACCTGAGGCCTTCCTCTCCGATTGTACTTTAGTAGCTCCTTGACGATGTCTGAATAAAGACGAAAGCGCTTGGATTCCTGACTATCATTTCCCGTGGTATTCGCTTATTTATGAAGTCACCGTGCATCTACGTGATTTTTTAAGCATATATATATATATGATATATATATATATATATATATATATCATATATATAATATATTATGACAAAAATAAGGTGAATAATGCAATTACGTGGAAAAATTTTGAAAAATAAACATGAATGTATAATTATCTCATCAATAGAAAAATGATGAGCATTTTTTTTCATTTTTTTTTCAGTTTCTATGCCTCTTTTAACTATACATAAACACACACACACATACATATATATCTATTGTACAC
>NC_061108.1:51672805-51687805 GCF_015104395.2 Macrobrachium nipponense | reverse complement strand
CGCGCTGCGCGCTGTCTCCCCTACCCTCCCGTCCCATACCTGATCCACTCCCGCCCGGGGGCGGACAAACAGGTTTGCATGGAGGGGGATTTTCACCTTCCCTCCCGTTCCCCTACCTACCCCGCCCGTACTCGGGTGGACAAAACGGTTTGTAGGGGTGGTGCTGTCATGTCCTCCCCCTACTGTCACCCGGGGGAGACAAACTGTTATTATTATTATTATTATTATTATTATTATTATTATTATTATTATTATTATTATTATTATATTACCGACCGCTGGGTAGCATTCAAAAAGTTTCTTTTCTGTACAGCATTCTCAGCACTCAGAATTCGAATGATAAAACTGCCGTCGTGATGAAGCTTGAAGTAGCAGTGGAAACGGAACCAATGGAGAAGCATTCAGATAAATGATTGATAGCAGTTCCGCATGCGGTTTTGAGAAGTTTTATGCGGTCTAAAGTTAAATAGCCCGTGGGAAATACACTAAGCAGAAAGTAGATGTTAACTTTGGTGATAGGAAGGTCATCTTCACAGAAGAATAATATTTTATAATGAGTAGATTTAAGGTTTTTTTTATGATTGCCTCTTCCCAGCCGATGAATGAATATTGCCATGAACGTGATGTTCAATCATCGTCGCAACGATGGTGGAGCTCTGCAATCCAAGAAAACGTGCCTATTATTGAGTATAAAATAAATGTTTGCAGAATATCTAACCTGTGGTTGTATTTGCAGCAAAGGAAAGAACCAAACGAAGAGAGAGAAAGCTAACGAGAGCCTGACGACGATAAGCGAGGTGAAGAGGATGTGCCTCTAGCTGGGCTCCAATGGTGCCTGGCAAAGTCATCAGTGTTACCTGGGGCATTCCATGCCACCCACGCGTGGGGGGCACGACGACACCTCACATCCACCAGCTGTGAGGTGACTGAGCCAGGGACATTCTCATTGCTCAACTCCCTTGCTTTTTCTTCTTCCCTTAGCTGTGATGCCGACAATCTGGCTCTCGAGTTGTTTGTCTTGAGAATGGTTTTCGTTTATTGGATGCAAATTATAATTAATAATAATATATATATATATATATATATATATATATATATAATATATATATATATATATATATATATATATATATATGCAGAAGCCAGGTACTATGTCGTACCTCTAAGTAAATGGGGATACAATCCACAATGAAGCAAAATCCTTCTGTTAGTTTAAAATCCTGTACAAATATATATTTTAAACTGCAGAAGGATTTTAACTTCATTGTGGATTGTATTCCCCATATTATATATTATATATAATATATATATATAGTATATATATATATTTATATATATATGTGTATGTATATATATATATATATAGAATATATATATATATAATATATATATATACATGTATGTATATAGGATATATATATATATATATATATATTATATATATATATATACATACATATATATAGTATAAATGAATATTTATACTATATAAAGGAATATTTTGATATTTTGGCATTCAGTTTCTTTTTAAACTATTTATTTGCATGCCTATAACAATGAAAATAGATTTTATCGTTGTGAACCTAGTTATTAGGTTTACTACAAAATTATCTTTTTTCCCTAAATATCCTTAGATGTAATTCTTTTACATTTCTTTCACAACTAATAGCTTTATGTTTATTCATTTAATTCCATTTACAGTACTAATGCATAAATCTGAATCGGGTTTTTTGTTTTTTAAAAGGGAATATATGTATTATGATGAAAAATTCCAATGATTATTCATGGCATCGTAGCTTGTGTGCTAATACACTGAGGAGGTAGTTGTTGTGTATATCGAACATTGCTTCATTATCCAATATGAATCACGCTACGCGCCATTTCGAATCATAGAAGATCTAAGGAAGCCGCTCCAGTGATTAGAACTCGCAGTGATACTTTCTCAAGTTTAACTACAGAATAAAGAGATTTATATATATATATATATATATATATATATATATATATATATATATACATACATACATACATACATATATATATATATATATATATATATATATATATATATATGTAGTCTGTATATTGCATTAAATATATATGCTCTTTTACAGGTACGTCATGCCCCGAGGAGACGGACAACTTCGAAGTGCTGTTGACCCATTTTAAAGGTGAGGAGACATAACGACAGACTTATATAGTCGAGAGAGAGAGAGAAGAGAGATAGATGAGAGAGAGAGACAGACAGACAGAGACAGAGAGATAGAGAGAGAGAGAGAAGACTTTTAGGTTGACAATGGTTATTACTCAATATAATATGCGCTTAATTTTGATGACAAAACCATTGTGCGTTCCTTTTATTGTTTACTTGTATGTATAGATTTCCCTTTGGAGAGTGTTTACTGCTTGTGGGTATCTGGTCGTGACTGATCAGTCTTGGGTTGAGAAACGCTTCTTCTAGCTGCATTGGTGTTTATTTTTTAACTTAAAAGTAAAAGTAGATATGCTGTTAATTATTTAGTAGCGCCATTGGAAAAAATAATTCATAAATGCGTTCCTATGTTTTGTGCCCGTATACATAAGCTTGTATATATATATATATATATATATATATATATATATATATATATATATATATATATGTATATATATATACACACACACACACACACACATATATATATATATATTATATATATATATATATATATATATATATATATATATATATATATATATATATATATATATATATACATATATATATATATATATATATATATATATATATATATATATATATATATATATATATATAATCGTGATGACCCAATGGTCTTGTCGAACTGTTAGCCATTATTCAGCTTTGCAAGATACTGGTAGGTCATTCAGAAAGATTATTCTTTATTGGTCTTTTTTTAAAGTACGGATCGACACTACATTTTGTTGCATCGTAAAATACTCTAAGAAAAAAAAAACCATGTTATACATGGGAAACCATTCACCGAAAGCAGTTTTATCTGTCATTTCTTCAATCCAGTCATACTTTTAAAGATTGGAGTTATCGCATGCGTTCTTTCTGCTATTTTCAAATTTTCGTAAAAAACAAATGATCCATTTTCGTATTTCTTAGTTTCTCCTTTTCAGAATTGTCATCTTTTTTTTTTGTGTCACTTTTGATTCTCCCCTTCCTTTGTTTTTTATAGATTTTTATGTCTTTTTTCATCGTATGATATTTTTTACAGCGTTTGTGCTTGCCGAAGTATAAGTTGTTCTTTGAATGTGACGGTTAATGAAAGACAATAGTAAGAAGTTATATTCATTGATTTTGAAAGATTCCGTCGGTAATATGAAGTGGTCTGCGATGGAAGACTTCATGTTATCCTTATGTTTTCACGGACCGTGTAGTTTTTCGTCTGTGGTTGTACGGATTTTCAATTATTTTCAGATTGATGTGGAATATGGTGCAATTAATTCCTACCTTGTGCGGATGGAAGTGTTAGTATCTACCGATCTATCAGTGGATTCCATTTATCTATCTATTCTTTTGATTGACATGACGGGTGTTTACGAACCAGTTTCTCTAGTTTTTTTAGGTATTAGTTGATAATTACCAGTTACGTAATTTTATGGTTTTTTGGTTTTTCACTGATTTAGAGTTAACACAGTTTTTTTTAGCTTAGTTGCTGGGGTTTCAAAAAGTTTGTGGTGGGCGTAGGGATTGATAAATCTGTGGTCATGTGTAGCAAGTGATAATAATAATCTTTGGTAACTGAAACTTGTGTTCAACTTGTGAACTGTGGTTTTCGTTTTTCTGTATTTGATTTTCCTTTCGAAGAAATAAAGGAAACTTACTTCAGTAGCAGTTGTTGCACTTAAGGCGACGATGTCACCTCTTGACGTATCATGGACAGAAAACCATCTTGACTCAAGGTGTGAAAAAATGTGTGAATGAATTGACAGCTGAAGGTTTTTTCGGTGCGATAGTAAAGTCATTAAGATCATGTTTTTGAGGAGGGTTTGTGCTTGCTCTGAAAAGGACATCAGCGGTGATCATGGTCTGTTTTTTCTAGTGACGATGACCACTCTAAATTAAATGAAGGAATCACTTCGTAATCAGTAAAAAATCTGTCAATTTTCTCAGCTGTGGAGCAATGGAGTCTGTCTGCATCTCGCAAATATAAGGACTCAACAGCGAACGTTCAGTTATGTATACACTCTAATCATATTCGTGTGTAAGAACATATAATATAATTTTATTTATTTTATGAGAGTTGGATTTGGTTTATGAGCTCTTTGCAAATGTTTTATTCAGACAATGTCGTGTATATCTGATGTATGTATATGCACAATGAAGTAGACATTAAAAATTACGTATATAGAACTAATTTGATTAGCTTCTTAATATTATGTATATAGATATGACATTTTCAAAGTGTGAAATGATATGTTCATTTGCTTGCATCAAAATTTCCTAATTGCAGGTAGCGACAGAATCCGACGTCATTATCGTTTTCACTTTTGCTGGAGTGATAATTACTGATTCATGCACAGAGTGTAATAAGAGTAAAAGTTTTAAACACAGGAGTAACGGAAAAAACAGTGCTTGTTCATAATAAAAATCTTGCACGTTTACATAGTGAATGAAATGATGGAAAAAGGTGCATGATTAGATGGTGACAGCTTAACGACAGGTTTGTCCGTCGTTTTGTATCTGATTGCTCTTTTGATTTTTCTCTCTTCTACGCAAGTCGAAGTGCAAGAAAAGTCTATTAAATATGTATATATATTAGACAAGAATGGGCAATATTGAATTGAAAGCTAAGAAAATAATTATATCGTTTATAGAGTGAATGATGAGTAATGTAAAAAATGATTGACTATGTAACTATGAAATAGTAAGTACGAATAATTACATACATGTGTAGATGACAAATACCATGAGTTGTTTTGTACAAGCGACTGAGCCACCCACCGTGAGTGTATGATACAATGCACAGAAAAAAACGATAAAGTAGAAAATAATATTGACTCTATTGGACTCGTGGACGGGTGTAGGGTTGCTGTAACAATAATCGTACAGAGCGATTTTTTTTTTTTTTGTTACAAGTCAAAAAACGGTTATCGATGTTATATTCTGTTTTTTCTTTTACAAAAAGTTATATTCAAGGGAGCAGGATGGACTTGGAGGCGAACAATGCAATTAACTGGCGGCGCGATACATTAATCGAACTAACCTTGCAACGCTCGAATGGCTGACAATTGTGGAAACGGTAAAGGGTGTCTTAATAAAGATATATTATTACCACCCTTTTCCATTCCTTTCCCTCCCCCCCACCCCCATTACCACCCTTTCCATTCCCCCCCCCCCCCCCCCCCCCCCCCATGCCTGTGCGCTTGCATTGGCTGATGGGAGTTTGGTAGGCTTCCCCGTAAGCAATTCGTTAAGGCTGGCTACCCGGCTGTAGCCATTCGTTAAGCTTCGCTAACCATTGCTAAACCTTCTCTCGAAACTACCAGTTCTCTGACGTTTATACAATGTCATAGTGGCCCCTCATAGTGTCCTTTTTACGCGTCTCTCTCTCTCTCTCTCTCATCTCTCTCTCTCTCTCTCTCCGTGAGAATAAGTCTATATATAAGAGACTTTTTTCACATTCTTGATAAGTAATTTATAAAGGATAAATGGATCGTTTAAATAGGCAAAGGGTTTTCTTCCTATCTCGTTTCCCTTCCGGTTCTCAACACACGAAAACTACTGTAAACATCTTTTTCTTCTTTTCCCGCGCATTTATTTCATTGCAGCCCATTTTCTTTTACATTGTTTTTTATTATAACTTTATAGGAAAGATCACAAATTTAGTATTCCCTCCACCCTCTCTTTTATTATAACTTTATAGGCAAAGATCACAAATTTAGTATCCCCCTCTCCCCCCCCCTCTCTCTTTTATTATAACTTTATAGGAAAGATCACAAATTAGTATTCCCCTCCCCCACTCTCTTCTTTTATTATAAACTTTATAGGAAAGATCACAAATTTAGTATCCCCTCCCCCCTCTCTCTTTTATTATAACTTTATAGGAAAGATCACAAATTTTAGTACTCCCCCCTCTCTTTTTTTTATAAATTTTATGGGAAAGATACAAATGTAGTAACCCCCCCTCTCTCTCTTTTATTATAACTTTATAGGAAAGATCACAAATTTAGTACTCCCCCCCTCTCTTTTTTTCATAATTTTATGGGAAAGATCACAAATTTAGTATCCCCCCCCCCTCTCTCGATTATTATTATAACTTAATAGGAAAGATCACAAATTTAGTATCCCCCCCCCTCTCTTTTATTTTATAAACTTTATAGGAAAGATCACAAATTTAGTAACTACCGTTATCTCTTTTATAACTTTTATAGGAAAGATCACAGATTTAGTATTCCCCCCTCCTCTCTCTCTCTCTCTCTCTCTCTCTCTCTCTCTCTCTCTCTCTCTCTCTCTCTCTTGATGTCACACTAAACCTCAGGCAATGCTATAAGCAAGATATGTGAATGCTTACCGATTGCTTCTTTTTAGACGATTTGAACTGCTGATCACTGAGTAGCGATGCTACATGTTTCTGCTTATTGACAGCAATTGCTGACTCTTCTATTAACCCTCTTAAACAGGGGGTTTGGTCTTTGCAGAAAGGCACCATACTTTTCTATTGTAGGAGAGTTAGCGAAAACCAAAAATTCCGTTCAGTCGTGATTTAATGCGGATCAACTCGTTTGTATTCATTATGTACTTTTCAAATGTGCTAGTGTTTATCTGTATATACGTCGTATAGACATGAAGTGATATGATAAACTGACTATTGATTGTAGTGGTAAAACGCTCAGCATGAAGGAAATCTTAATTCGGGTGAGGAACTGGTGGCGTCAAAACAAACTGATAGTTTCTTCTCTCCTTTACTTACATGTTTTGCCAGCAGCGTTTCGAACAACTGGCCATCTTCAGGTTCTGTAGAAGTTTAAAAAACACACAATTATACCCTGGTACCTATAATAATTTCCAAGTCAATTACTCGCTCTGTGTTATTACGAGTACAAATCGATAGCCTTGTAAGGGAAATATTTACACTCTAGACAATAGATGGCGTTAGTGGCTAAGCAGTCAGTTGCTTCTCCTGTTGGTGAACTAGGAGATCCTTGTCAAGGGAACTGTATTGGGACTTGGGAGAATTGTGTTTTGGAAATGTGTGTTATGGTTGACAACTCACCTGGCCTCTTTATGCACTAGCCCAATGTGTGATGCCCAGCATAGTGGCTTGTGTGTGCCGCTGGTGCAGTTGCGCTATTGCAAGCTGTTAATAGACAGAAGTGCCTGATGTAGGAAATTATTTCAATGATAAGGATATACCACGGTCTACTAGTTACTGATATGATGGGCTATTAAGGTTTTTTGTGTAAATATTTAAATGTTGAGTTATTGATGAAAGTGATGATAGGCATGTTTTGGCCCAGGTTATTGATGTCATTAAACTGTCATTTTCTTGTGTAATGAAGATAAGTGGTGAAGGGTATATAAAACTTTGTATTGAAAATTATTGAAGAAAGCTGCTTGTTGCACATTGCAGTTTATTAGTAACACTTGTTTAACATTGTACTACAGGTATGAAGTCTGGGCAGTGTAATTGACCAGGTTTCAGTTGTAGTTTACTGGAAGTTGTGTGCATTGTAAGTCATACTGAATTGGAAAATAGTATAACTTTGCAATGGAATCCTATAGATTTTGGAAGAGAAAGGTAAAGGTTCTTGAATTACATGGGGAGCAACTCCTACAGTTCGTAGAAATGAAAGAAAAAGAAGCTAGAAATAGAGATAGGAAAGCCAGGAGAGAGAGGAGAGATATGATAAGCAACAATTAGAGAAAATTAAAATAGATAGGGAGCCTCGGAAACAGAGGGAACAGGATTTGGCATTAGCACAAATTCGATGTAATACCCAGTCGGGACCAGTAATAGTGACCTCAGATGAAACTAGACTATTACCATATAAAGATGGGGAGGATATTATACCTATATACAAGAAATTTGAGATTATTGTTAAACATTTGAGATTATTGTTAAACTGCTTAAATGGAAAAGACAACTAGGATCTTTACTTCAAGGTAGGGATTTGACCATATTTTACTTCTCTTGATGAAACCGTAATCTTTGCTAAAGGGTTTTGGAAAAACTCCAGATCAATATTGAAAGGATTCAGGGGTACTCGTATTGGAACTGATATGAAATTATGAACAGTTTCATGTTTTCCCTTTTCAGGCTATTTGACCGTTGGTATTGGACAGTACAAAGTTTGAAAAATCTTTTGAGGGAGTTCGAAACTTATAGTTATGGAAATTTTGTTCATTTCTATTTCATCGATCAATTTATGTCTTCTATTGCATTTCAGAAATGAGAGTATATATTAAAGAAAGAAACTCAAGAAACTCCAGAAGAAATTTTAGGTTAGCAGATAATTATGCTTCAGCTAGAAGACTTTATCCTAAATTGGGTTCAAAGACAACTGCTAATAAGGCTGACATTAAAAATGAAAGTGTAAAAACAGAGACTAAAAGGGGCAATGCTGTGACTCGCACCTTCTGAATGAAAAACCTTAATAAAAGGTTTTATTTGTGGGGATGAAAATCATTTTAAAGGATATTGTCCAAAGGTTGTAGCTTTCCATGAAACCAAAAATGTACTCTCTCACAATGAAGTGAAGGGGCCAATGATATCTGGTACTATTAATGGAAAAACATGTTTCCACCATTTCTGAGACACAGGTTGTACTGGTGTCAATAGTTTCTGAAGATGTAGTAAGTTTACACCTAAGACGTGAGAACCTCACTTTTGCAAAATTGATTGATTACCTTGGTAGAGAAGGCCATTTTCCTATTGTTAAGTGTTATATTAATTGTTCTGAATTTACTGGATGGTTCGAAGCAGTTTTAAACCCCCATCAAATATTGTACTGTGTTACTGGGTAATATTGCAGGTGTTGCCCCTATGTCCAGTATAAGAGTGTGACATTCCACAACGTCTGCATGTAAGGGCTGTTTCAAGGGCAGGTATTAGGAGAGAAGTTTCTCATCCACTGGTTGTATCTGAATTAGGAAATGTATATTTCATTTTCAGAATTTAAGCAAGCACAACATACTTGCCCAACATTAACTAATGTTGGGAGCAATACCATAACTCTGCAGAGGTTTGTGGAAAAGGTGGTTTACTGATAAATTATTTATATGAAAATTATCTACTTTCCAGAAAAATTTTGAAGTCGCCCAATAAAACTCAAATTGACAGGAAAGGTACTGGTGTTTCCTGATAAGTGTAGGGCTACTGTTCTCAAGGTCTCTAATGAAATTCTGGTACAGCAGGAATTTTTTCCCACAGGAAGACTTGCAGGAAAATTTTAAACAAGTTTTGGTGGCCAGGTATGACTCAGGATATAAGCAAATTTGTCAATCTTGTGATGTATGCCAAAGGACTTTAGCCAGAGGTAAGGTGAAGCCTGTTCCTTTGGAAAAGATACCAGTTATACCTATACCTTTGTTTTTACAGAGTTGGAATGGATATTGCGGTCCTATTATTCCCCCTATCAGCAGAAGGTCATGATATACTGACCCTTTAGAATATGCTTCAAGTTTCCCAGAAGCAGTACCCTTGAAAAATATCACATCCATTGATATTGCCGAGCCATGATATTCCCAAAAAGGTATTAATGGACAGATGTCCTCAGTTATTTCAGATCTCATGTTTCAAATTCACAGGTTGATTGAGTTAACAAACCGTTTGTTTTACCACACCTTACCCTCCTGCCTGCAATGGAAGAATAGAGAGACATGCCACACTGAAAGCAATTTAAGAAAATTATGTTTACTGAAAACCCAGAGACTGGCATAGGTAGTACAGCAGGCAACAAACACCGGCGTCGCCCCGCCAAACATGACTTGGGGAGATCATGCCCTTCTTGCCCTTGCCCTGAAAGGTTGGCCCACGTTCAAAACAAACCAGTACATAGTTAGAATGGTTCGAATGGGAGAGGAGGGAAATTATGGTAATCAGGCCAAGAAATTGCAATACTGAATGAAGTATATTTGGACAGAGAGATAAGAAAAGAGAAGAGAAAGAGAGAAATGGAGTATGAGGAACGGTAATGAAAGAAATGCCTACAGTGTACAGAAAGAGAGAGCCTTACAGACCTTACAGACCTTACATCTTGTTCGGGTTCCGCCCCAGGTCCCTCCAGTGTGGAGGCCACCCTCTAATGTCAGATGGTCTGGGATACAGCTCTTAGATATTTGTCGAGCTTATTCTTAAACACATCTACGCTCAATCCTGATATATTCCTCAGATGAGCTGGCAACGCATTGAATGAGATGCTGCATTATCGATGCTGGTGCGTAGTGGATTAATGTACTGTGTGCTTTCCTTTCCTTATTTTTCCTGGTATGAGTTTGGTACTATTAATCTACCCTCTGCTTGCTCTTTCGGCTATTCCTCTATCTGTTTCCATGTCAGAATTATCATGTAGCATTCTCTTCTCCTTTCTAGACTATTAAATTTAAGGATTGTAGTCTTTCCCAGTAGTCAAGATCCTTAATTTCTTCTATTCAAGTTGTAAAGGACCTTTGTACACTCTATTGTGCAATATCCTTTTGATAGTGTGGGTACCATATCATATGCAATATTTCAAGTGGACTACGAACATATGTTTTATAAAGAATAATCATGTGTTCAGCTTTTCTTGTTTTGAAGTGCCCGTAACAACATTCCCATTTTTGCTTTACATTTTGCCAATAGAATTGCTATTTGATCATGCATAACATGTTCCTATTCATCATCACACCAAGGTCGGTTTAACCTGCTTCCTTATGTGTGATTGTCTCTTATTAGGTCCCCATATGCATATAGCTTTCCTTCTCTGTCTCCAATCATTTATTGATTCAAATTTATCAGTTAGTTAAATACCATCCTATTTACCTCTACCCAATCATATACTTTGTTAAGGTCTCTTTGTAGCTCGTTACCTATCTTCATCAGTAATTTCTCTACTTATTCTTCGTGGGCATCGGCGAAACTACTCACTACCGAATCCTTAACATTACTGTCTATGTCTGCAATCATAATAACAAACAGTAATGCAGCTAACACCGTACCTTGTGGCACACCGGATATACCTTAGCTTCATCTGATTTCTCATCGTTTGCAATAACTATCTGTTTTTCTGTTATGTAAAAATTCTTTTAACCATCTTCCTACTTTATCTTATATATATTATGTTTTCAAATTTTCTTCGCTAATACATTATGATATACCTTGTCAAAAGCTTTTGCAAAGTCTAGACTAAACCTACATCTGTTTCATTTCCGCTTTTCATAATTTTTGTATATGTTCTCACGGTGGACTAACAATTGGGTTTGTGTACCTTTTTCCAGGTACGAACAAACCATGTTGTCCTATATATTAAATTCATTTTTATTAAATGTTTCATAATATTTTTTCTTCATTACCCTTTCATACACTTTCATAATATGTGATGTTAGACTCACAGGGCCTATAATTACTTGCCTCTAGTCTTGATCCTCTTTTGAAAGTAGGGGTAATATATGCTAATTTGTGCTCATCATAAATCTTGCTTGTATCTACACTTTGTCTTATTAATATTGCAAGTGGCTTTGCGATAGAATGAACTACTTCTTAACAAAATAGCAGGGACACCATCAGGCCCTGCTGCAGCTCCATTTTAATTTCATTAATAGCCTGCACAATATCAACTTCATTAATATCTATGTCTGCTAAATATTCACTATTTTCATCCCTTCATATAACCATTATCTTCATTATCAATTCTATGGGGGAATTCTCTCTTATATCGTTCTGCCAATATGTTGCATATTTACCTTTTTTTCATTCGTTAATCTCCCTCAATTCTTAGAGGGCCTATTTCTATTCTTCTTTTATTAATCTTTTTCGCGTATGAGTACAATAGTTTGGGGTTTCCCTTGATATTTACTAGGGATTTTTCTTCCAAGTCCTGTTTTTCATTTTCTTTTGATTTTATAAATTTTTGTACTTGCATTTTTCTATCTTACTTTTTTAAGTGTTCGATCACTATCCATGCATTTTTTTTTTCTTTTTACAAGACCTTTTTTTCCACTTTTTTGATTTTCTGGAACAGATCCTTCTGTCCCTTGGTATGCATGACTGATGTTTACTTTTCTTCTTCGGTATATATTTATCCCCTATTTTCTCTAATATTTTTATATAATATTCTGTATTTACCTTTATATCATCACTTACGAAAATGTTATCCCAATCTTTGTTTAATTCTTCATTTATTTCTTACATTCTATATTTTTTTTACTGTAGAAGTTGTATTTTCCATATCCTTCCCACTTTTTTCATTTCTTGCTTTATCTCTGTTTCACTTGCTTTGGAATGGACTGTTATTTCTATGAAATTATGGTCTGAAATACTCGCATTATAAAACTATTATTTCTTTAACATAATTTACAAATACTAGGTCTAAAGTATTTTCCTTTCTTGTTGGCAGGTGATTTATTTGTTTGAATGTTGTATTCTACATGAGATTCAGGGCCTCTGTAACACTGGTTTTTTGGACTTTGCTCCTTATCAAAGCAATTGGATGTAGCTGAAAGTTGACATATGTATATTTTACAACCACACATTTTGTCAGCATTATCAATAACCTAAACCCGATAGTTTTTAATTTTTATAGAGTAAAAATTATCCAGCCGACGCAATGGCCAATGATTACGAGCCAAGAGTCGAAAAACATTCATTACGTAAGCAAGGTAAACAACGTTTGACGAAATGTTGCCCCGCCCATCCACAGACAGAATCTCATTCACCTTTTTCCATCAGCTCTGAAACCCATAGCAGTCACAAGAATGACTAACAGGATTTGGTATTGTCCCCGTGGTTGCAAAACTACATTGTCTTACGACTTGCAACTTTATACAGTCAAGAGAAAGTCTGTGGCCATGACAAAGACTTTATCAATGGCGGAACGATACATAGATTTGGGTGGGGTATCTGTGCTAGCATAGTAATAGTAATTTACTGTAGCAGTTAGTGGCGCAACAGGTACTAGTAATAACAGTAAATATACATGAATTAAACGTTTAGGCCAACTACTGGGTATCCAACTACTCGAGAAATGAGTATTTTTGTAGCCAGAACTTAAATTTCTAATCCAACAATGCCCCATCATAGCCTTCAGTGTTATCCTGAATTATAACGAGGCCAAAGTGGGTGGAGCCTCATGAAGTCATCATTCTGACGATAATTATTGATGAAGGTTTAAAGCCAAAATACGTTACTGGCTATTTTTTTGTCAGTAAATAGGTAGATAGCCAATAATAGAATGACTTGACATTGGATATAGCAGTTATCAAATCAAGCTTGTCTACTGTTTTTGAAAATTACCAACTATTCCCTACATCTTGTCAATCTGATTGTGACCTATAAAGTAGACTGTAATTTCTTAAGAAACTTATTTTGGGAGTTAGGCTAATAATCGTAAGTGTTTTTGTATGTATTAACATATGTTGTTGGTTTGTTCATTATGGGCAATTATCAATGAGAGGATTCAGAGTTCATAAAGATGTACTGCTTTGCTTGTATTTAAATTTGTATGTCATTGTTGCCAGACGTCTAGCCTTCGTTACGTATAGCCAATCATCATCGAGAAAGAGGGAAGAAATGCTGTCATAAGTTTACGTAACGAGTGCGTTCGAAACCTTTTCTCTGAGTAAGTTGGCCCGTCTCAAAAAAAAAGTCACTTTGTACATTATAAGTACCAAATTTATTCAACCTACGTAATGCAGAATACAGTCAAAATTTATGTGTAGATATAATGTGTATTCTTGGAATAAGCGTTATATTTATGAAACCCATAGATTAAAAAGTTATTGCGAAAAAACCGTGTTACAGAGGCCCTGAATCTCATAGTAGTAGCATATCTAATAGCTTTTTCGAATTGCCTCTTATCTTCTGACTAATATTACACTTCTTTTTTTTATATGTATAAATACAACCACAATCTCCTATTCGTTCTTTCCAGTTCTACGAAAGGGAAAGTTAAATTTATTTCCGGATAGGAGAATAGTCACCAGTCCTTGTGATTTCTACATATATCATCCAAATTTTTCTATTGTGTCAAACACTCTTAGGATTAGGGTTAGTCTATATATTACTATCGTTCATTCATTTTTCAGATTCAAATTCTACCGCTATTAGTTCCACATTCTTAGTTACTATATTTCTCATATCTCCTTGGGGGTGTCTTTCCCATATATCCGCGGTTCCCCCTTGATTCCTATTTTTTCTATTCTGATCTATAAGTTTAGAACCCTTTTATTTGATCGTCATTCCCAGTCTCTTGGGAATACCAGGTTCACTTATATTCATTATATCTAGTTTTCTTTTTAATTATGGTTAGTTTCTTCTAAGTACTCTATTTTTCTTTTAGAGTTACTCGTAACTACGCGCATTCATCACTATGATGGTTTAGAGAGAGAGCGATGAGAGAGAGAGAGACGAGAGAGAGAAGAGTTTGAGAGAGAGAGAGAGAGAGAGAGAAGAAGAGAGAGAGGAGAGCTTTTATTCCTGTTTAGTTATTAATCTAATGGATATATTTGAGACCTTCTGCTTTAAGAAATGTTATCGTATATATTTTGGAAAATAATTATTATGAAATCTTATCACATCGTATTGTTTGTAAGTCGTTATATTTTCTATTATAAAAAAGCCTTAAATACTATTGGAAACTGACTATTCATATTAATATTATTCAGACGGAAATGCCTTCTATTTCATTATCTATAGCAGCTGTATTCTCTCTCTCCTCTCTCTCTCTCTTTCTCTCCTTGCACGTTTGATGGCAATGATGCCTCAACTGCTGGGGTGTTCATCACAGGGCCAAATCATTGCAGAAGGGCTTTGTTTTAACCAGCAGTGAGAA
>NC_061108.1:51660305-51667805 GCF_015104395.2 Macrobrachium nipponense | reverse complement strand
ATGATATACGAAAAATTTCTTGTCTGCATAATAAAAACAAAAAAAATGTTTAAAAAAAAACAAGTAAAGGAACATTTTGAACTGTCAGAAACTGCTAAGTTTGAAAATTTGAAGTTGATGTTAACTAAACCTCCAGTCTTTAAGATTCCTGATTCTAATAGTATTTTTTGTTTAAGGATAGATGCATCTTCTACTGGTTACTATAATGGTTACCCCATGCCAGTGGCCTATGCATGTAAGAAACTATTGGAACGTGAATGAAAATACTCTGCTGTAGAGCGAGAAGGTCTTATGATAGTCTGGGGTGTGAAGCATTTCATGTACTATCTGTAAGCAAGGAAGTTTATCTTGGAGACAGATCATAACCTCTAAATTATAGTGAAAATTTAAAGGGTTCTAACAGTCGCTTAATGAGATGGTCACTGTCACTGCAGCCTTTTAATTTTCAAGTGGTTCATGTATCGGGTATCAATAACACCATTGCTGACTTGCTGAGTTGAGACTAAATGTGTAGATAATTATAAATATTTGTATTTTCTTACTCATGAGTAACCTTGATAATGGGGTAATGTAAGGGAAATATTACACTCTAGACAATAGACGGCGTTAGTGGCTAAGCAGTCATTTGCTTCTCCAATTGGTGAACTAGGATACTGTTAAGGGAATTGTAGTGGGAGAATCATGTTTTGGGAGTTGTGTGTTCTGGTTGACAGCCCCACCTGGCCTCTTTATGCACTAGTCCAATGTGTGATGCCCAGCATAGTGGCCTGTGTGCTGCAGTTGCGCCATTGCCAGCTGTAATAGACAGAAGTGCCTGATGTAGGAATTATTAAACTGATAAGGATATACCACTGGGCTACTGGTTACTGATATGGTATGCTGTTAAGGTTTTTTGTGAAATATTTAAATGTTGAGTTATTGATGAAAGTGATGATAGGCATGTTTTGACCCAGGGTATTGTATAATTAAGGTAAGTGGTAAAGGGTAAATATAAATTTGTACTGAAAATTATTGTAATAAAGGTATATTTCAGTGGTTGTGTTTGTCCCTCGTCCAACTTGCCTGAAATTTAATTTTGTTGATTGAATATCCATGGCAATCCCACGAGTATATATTTCATTCATAGTGTGAATTTTAAACGCTAAAACGGTTCTGTTACCTGTCCATCATTTTGATTAGTGGACATGGATAGTATGTCGCGTTATAAAAGGCGAGCTGAAAACTGCAGCCTGGTAAGAGAATATCAGTGCCATCACCCCTTGAGGAACAACTATTATATCGTGGTACAAATCCCTCCTGTGATGGTATACTTTCTTGAACCTGAACTAAAGTAGGACCTTGGAAAGTCGAGAAAAGGTAGGAAATGTTTAGATGTTAAAGAGAAGAGAAAAATGGAAGCCAGTTAAAATTGTTGTTAATGGAAACTGTTTTAGGATAAGCATTGTGAAACGTGGAAGGAAGACACTCATAAAGCACATATAGCCAAAGGCAATGAAGTAGGTTCTTTTCAACATATTTTTAAAGTTCTTTTTTACAGTGTCTATGAGTAAACCTTAGGGCTATTTACACGCAAGGTTATAAAAAAGTGAAGAAATCACGACACAGAAACAATGTTTTTGGTGTTACCACTTGAAATTTAGTCTCAATCTGTGTAATAAATATGACTGTAAAGAACAATCTCGTTCACAAAATTGTGGCATAAAAAGACCGCAAGAAAGTCCAATGTTTGAAATGAAGTGATAAAAAAAATAATAATAATCAGCTGAAAGGTTGTAATTTTATCAATTCACTCTATCCATCAACAATTACATTGTTTTAAGGGTCCTTGTTATTTTGGAGTCAGTGGAACTGTTTCACTGCTGCACATAAAGGGAGCAAAATACCTCTAGTATTTGGCAACAGAACAACCAAATCATATGCAGAAGCTTTATTTGAAGGTAAAGACATCATTGCATAGCGAATGCCCAAACTTTCCCAGCGAACTATGCCGGCAGCGATACAGAATATTTGGAAACGTTTAGCATAATAACATCTTTGTAAATAATTGTATAAACCTCGCGAACAACATCTGACTAAAAATAAACATCTTTCTTATACATCATCCGACGGTAGTATTCTACATGGAATAAGATATGAGAGGTAATACCAAGTATGTTAAATTTCTAATTGTAAGTACATGGCTGCTAATGAAATGTTAATCGTGGACTGGATGTAACATGAAAGGGTCCAGTTGATAGTATTGATTTTACAGACTCACGTCTATACCATTTAATAGATAAATGCTAGATCTGATAAGAGTTAGATATGAAATGTTATTTTTAATGCCAGCTAATCTTGCTATGAATGGAAAGGTACATCAGCAGTTGCCACACCATAAATATGAAGATTTAGACTCATCTAAATGCCATAAACAGATTTGATGGCATTGTTTACAAAAGCTTTAGTGAAGTCAAGTATATGAATGACGACATATTAGAAGCCATAAGATTAGTTTTCACCAGTGTCACGTTATAACTCGTTATCAAGGGTGTTGAGATCAAAATTAAACGATCTAAAATGAAAGGGCAATTACCTATTACCTTGAGTCATTGCAGGGATCATGAAGGAATGGATAAGTTGCTTATTTAGAAACTTAGAAAAAAACTTGATAAAAAAAACTGTTGGGCAGTTGAAATAGTGATGTTTGTTATAAAAGGGTTTAGGAATCGCCCCCAGGTAGTCTCTTAAAAGGAAAATAGGTCTGGTATTCCCCCACCTTAACTACACCACGGGTGATGATTATACGAAAAGGAATATCAACTACAAGGCTGATTTGGTTTGAAGGCCGGTTAATGTAGCTCAGCTATGTTCGCCGAGGTTTTGGTTTAGTTTCTTTCCGTAAGTATCGAGCAGTGGAAGAATTTATTTTGATATCTTATTTTAGATGTAGTACTTCAGGGTGGGTTCATTATTAAAGCGACTATGCTATTGACGCATCGAATAATATTATTTGTCCCTTATTAGAGTCATAACTCCAAACTCATGCAAATATCAACTGTCGGTTGCATCCTGTGATGATGTGCAACGGCGTTCCTCAAATTGGCAAGCTTCAAACCTCAGTTGTCATCCATTTATGAAGTTTACCCTTTGCTGCATCCACTCATGAACTTCAGTCCCTAGTTCATCCATCGACAAGCTTCAACCTCTACTCTCAGATAGTTATATTGATTAGAGTGTTGTGGTGCCTCTTATGTCGCTACTGTTGAGCCTCACTGTTGAACGTTTAACTTTGTCAGCTGCAGCCTTCAGTACTCAGCTAAGTTCAGCTAAGTTGCATCACTCTAATGGTACTACCAGACTAATGATACTCAACCCTCAGTTTTTGGTGAATCAGATATCGAACATTTAAGCTTCAACTTTTGTGCATATCGAAATAGATGGCGTCCTCTATAGATCCGGTGCCGCTTCTGTTGATAGTGTCATCCCCCGTTCTGTATCTGTTAACAGACAAACCACCTCTTAACTTCTGCTGCTCTCACGGGAAAACACTCTAACTGGAGTCTTATATTTTATCATGAGCCTTCCTTCTCTCTTCCCTACAGGATGTCAGTGTTTTAATGTGTTTTATGTTTCACCTACAATTCAGATGTTTAGTTGATATTTTTTGTGTTGTAATTGAATAGCCCATTACCTACAGTTACAGTAAGGGAAATGGTAAATCTTGATTGTTATTTTACAGCACCAGCTTCTTAGGAGTTGCTGATTTTTTTCTTGTTCGATCCTCTTTATGAATAGAGAAAACTAAAGTGCATAATTATTTACTGTATAAAGCTTTGTATAAATAGATTAATAGATCAGTACAGTTGTAAGCATGAACCATATATCGTTCAGTTAAGATGTGGAGATATGGTGTTCACTCAAATTTTTTTTTTTTTTATGTAAGGCGGAGAAAAGTAAACATCATAATTTGATGATGTTTCAAGAATATCAGTGTAAGTTGTCCTCTTTTACTTTTTTCATTTTTATTTTAATACTTAATGTAAATTTCTACCTTTACTTCGGGGTCCACCGAGGGCCTCTCAGGAGAGAGAGAGAGAGAGATAGGGAGAGAGAGAGAGAGAGGACGCTAACTACCAAATCACAAAAGTCGCATAGGAAGCGGAAATCTCAGTACTAATTCGATACCAAAAGAGTTTCTCTTTGTTATATATGGGTATACTGCAGTACTGACATATGAGCGACTTTTTATCCAGCGTCCTGACCAACCAGTGACCCAGATGACGGCATTGGATTTTTAATCTCTCCTTCCTAGTGAACGTGATGGAAATTCCATAAAAATCGTAAAAAGTTATATAGAATTTTCTTGTCTTAGTGATGGTGTAATCTTGTATTCTGTGTATCATATTTGTGGTATGGAATGCGACGAAATGTCAGATATCGCTTAGATATCTTTTGTGAAACAGTCCTGTTCTTAGAAGACAGAGGTTCCCCTGTCATTCCAAATTTTTTTCTTTTTTTTCTTATTTTATTATTAATTTTCCGGATTTCTTATTATTATCGTTGTTTACTTCCGTGTCCAAAAAAAAAAGGCGTTTCCATCTGAGTTGTTATCAAGAGATTATTCAACATGGCTACAGGGACTCACTGACAGTGCAGAATTCATATACTATTACGAGACCTCAATTCAGATATAGACATCTTTGCTATTTCATGTTTCTATGTCTTCTTCTTCCCTTTAATGAATTTTGTTAGCTGACTACTGCTTTTTCGTTCAATCACGGTGACAATATTTTCTGCATATTGACCCCCTCATGTAAAACTGCCTTTGCTCGCTTAGTTTTTTATGATATTTGTATGAGCTCGTGAAAATATGCAGTATTTGGAAGTGCTCTCATTTTCTTTTCAGTCCATAGTTTTGGATCAAAATATGAAGAAAAAAAAGCCTTTTTATCATCTTGCTGCCTGTCACAAAATTTTAGAGGGCGATTTTATGTTGCCTAAATACATTATGCATTAGGACAGTATACAGTTTCTCTAGTTTAACTCGGACAGTGCCCGATCTTGCCTTAAGCAGCTTCCTTATAGGTGCAGATTTCTTGCTATTCCATTTGACAGGGCTGGACTGTAAATCACCTGGCGTCTTTTCATGTGTGCCATTCCAGGTGGGGTAATTTTTGCTTGTGAAAATAAAATGTTCTTGGGTAAGTACTACTACTACTATAATTACTCATCTTCATCAAATTATTGCTTTTATTCCCTCTTCTAAGATCTTTTCATATATAATGAGCTCACACAGCCTAAGCCTTTTTTTTTTGGTATCCTCCTAATTAGCGCTGGAGACTTGCATAAAACCTAGAAATATTTATGCACATAATGCTGTACATCCATGTACACAATTACTTACTGGAGCTTTCATATATGTATCGATAATTGCATATATACATTAAATACTGAGTATACATGTATGTGCGCCACCCTAATAATAAGTACGAAGATCGTTACATGAATCTTTGGTGAGACTCTCTCTCTCTCTCTCTCTCTCTCTCTCTCTCTCTCTCTCTCTCTCTAGGGTTTAATATTCATATAAGAATGTCTTTTAGGCCTGAGGGCATAATCAAGTCCACATCAAAACTCCATCATATATGCCTAGATCAGCCTTTTATCATCCTCTCCTATTGCTTCCGGAAGATTCATTTCCAAGTAAAACGCTTGATAAAGGGAAAGTAAATCTAATATTAGTTGTCCTTAAGGGTCTTAATGGCTTTCTTTCACCCTATACGATAAGACAGGTTCACGTCATGATGAAAGCACCCTTACTTCTTGGGATAATAAGGTTGGAAATGAACAGTTTAGGCTTTGGCGTAGAACCATATACGAAGTGTAAGCAAAAAGGTCTTTTTCAGTCAGGGGTGATAAGGTCGATGTTTGTGAAAGCTGTCTTATGCGAAAGTCTTCGGGAATCATCCGCCATATTTCATCAGTTCATAAGGGCCATAACTGGCAGTTTTTGTGGCCGAAGGAAAGTTTAGTGAGCCGTCTGTGTCGCTATGTTTGCCAGGTAAATATTTGTTTTGCTCATTTTCAAACCGAACATCACGGAAGGAGGGACTAAGAGGAGTCTTATCTTTATGATCGTTTTTCTTATACGTCTTTTTTTGGTGAGGGATGAGTTCCCTTTTGTGTTGGCTTTTTGTCCTTTGTCTTTTACCGGCAGTGTTATGAGTTCATTTGCGTGTTCTGATTTTCACCTGTTTTTCTGCTGTAGTTCCATTTGTACATTCGATTGATACCTGTACGTGCAGGTAAAAAATACACATACGAGTCTCAGCCTGTAGTGGTGTTCTGCATGAGACATGTTGAGAACCGAAGGGTGAACCCCACCTATGTCCAACACCTTTGTGGTGGAGAAAAGACTTATATAGTAAATATATATATGTATATATATATATATATATATATATATATATATATATATATATATATATATATATATATACGCACACACACACACATATATATATATAATATAAGGTTTATGTAAAATTGTGCTTGTTTTTATGGACTAATAATAATGAATCAGGTAAGGCAACAGAAACGTTCTGTTTTATAAGACTTCACAGTTTCCATATTGTTACCTAAGTCAAATGAATCTCTTGTAGGCATCGAAAGTTAGGTTTCAAAATGATTCGTTACTAAAGCCCATATTGTTACTAAAGTCAAATGGAATCTCTTGTAGGTATCGAAAACAAGGTTTCAAAATGATTCGTTACTAAAGTCCATATTGTTACTAAAGTCAAATGGAATCTTTTTGTAGGTATCGAAAACTAGGTTTCCAAATGATTCGTCGGGATTTCTGGCTGGTGTAGTGGAGTCTGATGAGTAATAACCGGCGTCATAATTATATGAGTCTGTAATATGATTGGCATTAAAAAAAAAACATGTCATATACGTATTATGATATATGACTCAGTAAGTCGTAATTGTTTTCAAGACAACCATTTATAAACATTAAGATGAATATTTCATTTTCGGGTCATATATTATTGATAGCGTTTTTCTTTTGGAAAGCTGTCATATTTGTCAAAAGTATCTCTAGTGACGTACGTTACAGTGTTACAACCCACCAGATAGCTATTTAGATACTGTTTTACTCATAATTGGGAACATCTGTTACGTCAGGGGCTCAGTTTCAAATTGAACTGAACACAGTAAAACCTCTGGGTAAGAGGAATAAAGCACAAATCGTTTTTCTTGGAGACGTTTATTGTCGTCTGTAGTATCGTTCGTTCACTCCTTTTCAGCCTCCTCGGTTCTCTTATATTATTCTCCCGGAGGAGATTAGAACCCATCAGTGCACCTCCCTAGATATTACGAAAGGTTCTCTGCATCGGCCCTTCGGCCACTAGCTGCAAACTTCTGTCGTTCCTTACTGTACCTCGGTTCATATCTTTCCCTCCTTCTGATTTTCCACCCTCCCCTTTAAAAATTGTCTCCTGGTGTAGCTGCGAGGTTTTCTTCCCG
>NC_061108.1:51643009-51659805 GCF_015104395.2 Macrobrachium nipponense | reverse complement strand
TATAAAACAAAAACAAAGTGAATCTTGAAGACGCGATGAAACCTGAATTCTAAAAATAAGTCGAGTTTAGGTCAGGTAAACGTAAAACGAAGGTAACGATTTAATTTTTGTGACAAATAAATAGGATTGAGGCTTAGGGGTCTACTGAACAGCAGGCGTTTCATGACTGGTCAAAAGGGAATTTTCTCAGCATAAGACAAGATGATATTATTGGCATCATTTGATTACGATGAAGTTTCATGATATTACTGGCAAAGCGAAGTTCCACAGGTATGGCTCTGGAGGATGGAGATTTATAGGGCATAAATGGTTAAAATGAAGGTCTCCAGCATCGAGCATGCTGAGGTAAATAGGGGAAAGAGATGGCAAAGATATACGTAGAGAAGATGTACTTGGAGAGCTGGAATATTACTACCATGGTGCACGATAGGCTGCTCTGACCCCTCCACTTTCCAGGATCTGGAAATCTTCCCTAACCTTGAGATCGCCCCTTGCTGAGAAAGGAAATACAAATCTCCTGCCTGACCATTTTCTCTCTATGTTACCCCAAGCCTACGACTGATTAAGGCCATTATGTTTCCAACTCCAGTTACTTGAACATATAAAAGTGGTAACGCTTTGGTTTTTGTCAAGTTTGAGCCATCAAAGATAAACTACTTTTAAATAATGACAATCTATGTCTGAAAGACAATAGATTTAATAAGTATTAACCCATAGTTAACCCTTGGTTCAGTAAACAATTAAGTGACTGCCTGAAAGAACAAACTGGAGTGCTCCAGAGCACAGTGCTAAATACGGTGAAATTCCGGGTTATTTCTTCACCAGTTCAACCAGCTTTTACGGCCCCTAGCAAATAAATATTGAAAGTACTTTTTTGTAATTTTTTCTTCTTTTTCTTGCCTACACAACTGAATATTGCTTATATATTTACAGCATCTAGGTCATTCAAATGCAGGCCTATTGTTTACAGGAAAAGTAACAATCACCAGCGTGGTTCCGAATTTTCTCTCAACTAACTGAACCAGTTTCGATAAGCACTTTTTTATTCATTTGCTTAGCTTCTACGCGGACTTAATATTATTCGAGTGCTTACAGTAATGAAAAAAAAAAAAATTATGAACAAGTCTATGTGTAGAGAATTACTGGGGCGGCGTTTTATGATGGTGATTTTTTACTTTGCTTTTTCTAAGACTTTCTAGTACAGGTCTTTTCATGAAAGCAGTGTCTTGAAGATCCCAAAAGAGCAAACCGTGTGGAATTTACACACTGATCCTCTAAAAACTTTGTCTGGTTAGAAGGAAATTTACCAATTAGACTTCTTTAGGCTTTGGTAAAACTTCTTTACTTAAATCATCAGAAAAGTAGTTCAAGGTTTGGTGGAAATAAAAAACGCAAGTTTCTTATATGTAGATTCTAATAATTTTCGGGAATGAAGAGGATTAAAGCATCGTGCCCTTAAAAATTTTCTTTTTTTATCGTGCTACTCAGTGCTACCACTTCAAAAAAAACGTATCGTAAACATTTAACATTCTTGCAATAAACCATAAACTGTTTCCGAGAGTTTTTTATTGCAAAACTCTCATTGTTACAGAAAAATTTTTTTTTTCGAAAATATGACCGAATACTTGAAAAATAATTTATATGTGAAATATCTATGAGATTAAAAAACGGCCCACACAAGAGAAGCAAGATATCTCAATTTATCTCTCCTGTGCTCTCTCTCTCTCTCTCTCTCTCTCTCTCTCTCTCTCTCTCTCTCTCTCAACTATCGTCATTATCACCTTCCCTTTCCCACCACATTCCACCTCTCCTACTCCGTGGCTTAAGTATGTAAATTTAGATTCTGGGTGTTAAAGTGAAATCAATGAGAGTTAAATACTCCTCACTGAGTCGCAAGATATTCTTCTGGTTCAAGAGAGAGAAAGAGAGAGAGAGAGAGAGAGAGAGAGAGAGAGGTGAGGGTAAGGGTGGTAGAGCATGATTCCCCCACCACCGTACCCCTATCAACCCACCCCTGCATCCACCACACAACCCGAGGCAACTAATCTTCGTACGATTTTTTCTTTTGTTTCTTGGGGGGATCGATAGACATCAATGCTACGACCGTCTATTGGCTGTTCCTAAAAGACAAAACCGTTGTCGTCGTTGTTGTTTTTTTTCTTTCTTTTTTCTGTCGATGAAGTGCTGCTGCACCAAGCTTTGAGAAAGGACCTCCTTTCCGAGAGACGGGTGTCCTTATCGACTGCAATCATCTTCATCCCTGGAGAAGGCGGGAGTGAGTGTCTGTGAAATAAGCCGGCTAAAAGGTCTCTTTAAAAGGGGGCGGCTGATTTCACGCTAGTCTCACAACTCCCCAAATACCGAAAAACTAAGCATACACCTTAACCCACATTTAACCGAGGGTGATGCGGCTTTCCTGTCTGCAGGGGTAAGGGACGGAAGGCGGAAAGATATGGGGGAGGGGGAAACTTCGAAGACCCTAGACCCCATTCCTCTTACGACTAGCATAAAAACTGCCAATTCGGGTACCCCATGACTATCTATAAACTATCCGATTGGCGGCCGTTTCCGACTGACGTAAAAATAGCCGGTTGTCGTACCTTGTCGTACCTAATATCTAGATATTACTCTTCAGAATGTTGGGTGTACCCAAGGCTTTTATGTCGTCCTTGGGTGTACCGTTACACCTGTCACAAAAGTATAAGATTGGCATCCCGTCATGACTGGCGTAAAAGTAGCCGTGGCGGACGCCTACGAATGACGTAAAAACAGACAATACGCGAACCGTTATCATTGGTGCACAAATACCCTCAATCAAGGGAACTGAGGCATCTCCGATTAAACAACCCGAACACATTTAAATTACGATGCCAATCATGATCACAAAACCAATTGTTTTTATAAATGTGTCATTCTAATTATTTTAAACAAGCAGAGGCTAATTATATGTACTCGCAAAATTAACTTTGATTTTAACCACGACAGGGACCGCGTAAATTGGCGTCAAGGGATTCTGTGTAAAAATAATTTGGAATCGACAAAATACGGAAAATGTCGCCATTGTCACTTTAAATCTACTGCAACGAAAATGCTTTCAGAGTAGTGAAAACACATAATTTACATAAGACTGCACATAATTACAGTAAATGTTAGAATATCACGTAGCAATATCATGGGAAAACATGACACTCGCAATTTCCATAAAAAAAAAAAAAAAAAAAAAAAATCGTAGCATTCATGTCCCTCCGATGTAGTGACAAGGGGAATCAATATCTACTATGACCTGTATCTGCCTTCCAAACTACACGATTAATTTTCATGAAGAATGTCTGCTTTCCAGTTATTCTAAGGCCCCGTCCACGAACTTTGCTCGATGTGACGTCAGAAGCGCAGATACAGCGGGAAAAGTTCTGACTTTCCTCGCTTCTGACGTCATATCGAACACAGCTCGTGAGCAATGCTCCACCGTGTGGACGGGCTTAAGGCTTATCAGTTGAGAGTGTTTTAAGATACCAATCCAAGGGCATTCTGAAACACCCAATAAAATACACGTATTAGTTATATGTGCCTGTGACTACATGCGCGTTAATCTAACAGGATTTATAAATATTGTTGTCTCCATTATGGAAGCACGTTAAACATTCAGCGGGAGTGAGCCATTTTTGATGCACATGGCGAACGTGTCACTACTGCCGTGGATCATGTGTTTGTCCATAACTTCTTTTGGTACTGCAAATCAAATATGAGCACTACACGTGAAGGGGATGGAGTATAATACTTTCCTGCATGTGTAATGTGAAACGAATAGTTTTAGTTAAACAAAGGATATAATGCATATAAGGTTTCGAAGCTGAAAACTGATAAATTATTTAATTTGGCAAACCTAATTATGGGTGTAACCAAATTGTCGTCTGGAATATCATTCAACCAACAGAAATAACTTGTAGCGACGTCAGAATTTGATTTGTATAAAAACGAAAGGACAAACTGGAAGCGAAAAGGCAAATCGTCAGATATGTCAGAAAATGGTCTATATTTTATTTTCCACGCCATTTCGGCTAAGTTAAGGTCTCTCTAGTACGTACTCTTACGTACCTACCTGTCGCTATTAAATACAAAATGGAGATGTTTCACACATATTTCAAGAAAAACAGCTCACACAAGAGCACTGCCTAAAGTATGCCTTGAGCGGCAAACAGTTGACCAGGTGTGGGCAAACTTCGGCCCGCGGGCCAAATGTTTGTAAATTTGAAAGAGAAAAGTTATTTTGTCTTTCAAATGTGTTTCATGCAAAGTTCCTTCTTTAAATTGCTAATTAAAATTGTTTTCCAACGGAGTCTTCGACAGTATAAATTATTAATTATTACAAATTAATTGCATTTTTTCTTTAAAAGCTTTATATTGTGTATATTTTGCATATTAATTATTTTTCTTAGAGTAAATTACTCCTATGAAAAATACATTAAATAAATACTTTAGTTATTATGGCATAAGTATCTTATCTAAATTACATCATAAGACTACACATAAAAGGATATTGACTTAATTTTCCATCAATCATTTTCCACGAAAAAATTTGATAACGCTATCTAAAGTAATTTCATCGTATTCAAAAGTACAGAAATGTACATTCAAATCATAAAAAACTAGAGAACTAAACCTGAAACAATATTATAGATGTCGAATTATACACGGTTTAAAAAGTAAGTGAGGAGCAGGCAGTTTGCCACGCTGTTGAGATGTCAGTCAGATAAACCCATTGCCTGGATCATATTAGCAGATCCGCTCAGTTCCCAGGAGCCAGGTCATAAAAATAGAATGGTCCTTCCAAAGATACACAGCAGAGAAGCTGTTCGAGGCTTGTCAATCGACCTGTCCACCAGGGTTAAACTAGAAGACTTGGTGCTTTGCTTTCCCCTGCGGGCTGTGTTGGGATGACGATTTCCAACATTCTTGAGACAACCTTTAAATCTATTCTTTTTTGCCGTTCTAACTGGTCTGTCTAGTAATCAACAGAGTCCTAGTCACTCCCAGTCTCTGGATGACCCTGTTTGTTCCTTGTTGGACACAAGATATCCTGCGCCTTCTTGTTGAGGCACTGAGAGAGAGCCCCTTGTGGCTTACATTGCTTTGGCAGTTACATTTGCTGAGGTACCACTAGTCTGCAAGTCACAAGAAAGAGGCACGTCTTACATGCATAGTACTATCAGAGATCTACAACAGATGTCCACTACGAAAAGTGGGCCATTGAATTTCTAGTTTATTTTTGCTGATACAAGCACAACCTATACAAACACCACTGTTTCTGTGGTAAAGGGATATGACTTAACCTTTCCTAGGTCTTCTAGCCTTAAGGCTTGAACCTCGGCCTCAGGTGAGTCTGCATGCTCTTTATCTCTGAACATTCTTGCCCACCCTACAAACTCGAGCCTCCAAGGTGAGACGTGACTCTCATCCACAATAACCTCACTCATGTGTTGTATGAGATCCTGAGGGAGTCTACAGACAATGACGTCACATTCAATATAGTTTTCTTGCTAACCTTAGCAACAATGAAAAGAACAGATGATTTGCATGGTCTGTCTTATTTTGTGTAGCACTCCCAAGTATAAGGATCCCTCTAATTCTCATTCATTCCTGAGTTTGTGACAAACTCGCCAAACTGGGCAGTCCTTGATGAGAGATATTAACCCTACTCTATCCCAACTCTAAAGAGGATTTATAGATGATGCTTTCAGTGAGGCGCTGGTGTGTCCAGTGTGTGTTATGCAAAACTACTGAAAGATGACATAACGTATCAAGCCAAGCATACAAGTTGCCTGGTGGAAGGGAGAGCTCCACATCCCAGGCCCCAGCTCACGAAATCAGAACACTGCTCTGTCCCTAGCATTCAGGAGGAGCTTCTGAATGTCACAGGCTGTGAACACAAATGTTGGGCTGTACAAAACCACTTTTACCTCTCTCCCCTTGAAGGGCATAACTCACAAGTCCTTAGATAATTTTTATACTTTTTTGTTGGTATCTATGGTAGCTGTTCTATGAGTTGTGTAGCTCCCTGAGCTCCAATAGGGCAGAACAGTATCTTGCCTAAGGTCTGCTGTGTTGAAAGCAGCCATTAGCAGTATTCTCACTGTCTGGGCCAAGGGCAGATTATGTACATAACAGATCTTTCAGTCCGATGTTTATTGTAGTGAGGAGATGGAACTTCCTATATACCTCTCTCAACAAATAGGAAATGGGGGCAGCAGTAGGTCATATTTACCTAATTTCTTAAAATAAGGTTACAGATTAGTCATAATCTGGCACAGGGACCTTCATCAAAACCACTCCATAAGCCAGGATTTACAGGAGGTAACAGGAGTCATAATAATCCTTTTGCTCACTACTGCTCATGTAAGAACAAATCCCAAATTAAAGATAATATACATTTTTCCTACATATTCAAACCTCAATTCTTTAATCAAACTCCCACATTCAACCAACCCCAGATACGCCCATACTGCCGAAAGAAATTGTAAGCAGGTTTACTAAGTGACTGGGTGGTTCCAAGTGTAAAATAAATGTAAAATATCATCAGTTTGGTATTTTTTATTAATGGCTGTTAAGTATAAACACTTTACACTTACCTGAAAATATCAGCATTTCTGTGGAGTATGCAGCCAATAAAATAATGGTGCTGTTTATTTGATCTCTGATGCTTAAGTTTGTTGTGAGTGTTTCCACAAAAGAACATACTGCATGAGCACATCACGTGACATGAATATGAGTGTTATTGTATGATTTCACTTATTTTCGCTTGATTATATATATATAAATGAGAAAATGTGCTTACTTGTTTCAATAAACGTTGTGCAAATGCACATTTCTTGACCGATTTTGATGAGATTTCAAATATAAAGTCAATATCAAACAGGGAAAGGTCATGGAGAAAACAGAATTCAAATCGGACCATTGGTTTGGTAAGGGGAGGTGTGGGAAGGGGGTGAAATGCAAAAATGACTGAAAACAACAGAAGACTAGTGACACTCCGGATCCCTTTAGGCCCAAGTTCAGCCTCAATAGGGAGGGGGTTAGAAGGGGGTGACGTAAAAGTTACAGAAAGCGACAGATATTAAGAAGTGTCTAATCCATAGCTTTGAAGTCTCTGAAAAGGATAATGACACTCCTGATGCTCTCAAGTCCAAGTTCAGCCGAAATAGGAAGGGCGGGGTAAACAAGAGGTGGGAAGGTGGTGACATGTAAAAATAACCAAAAAAAGACAGATATTAGTAACTAATCCATAGTTTTTGAGGTCACTGAGATGAATAGTGATACTCTCAATGCCCTTTAAGTCAAGTTCAGCCCTGAGAGGAAGGGGTGTGTCAGGTGTGGGAAGGTGGCGACATTTGAAAATAACTTAAAACCACAGATAACAGAGTCTAATCCATAGTTTTGAGGTTGCTGGGATGAATAAAGACACTCCTGATGCCCTTCAAGTCCAAGTTCAGCCCCAATAGGATTAGGGAGGGAGAAGTGGTGAAATGTAAAATGTCAAAAATGTTGGGCAATGTAACTGAAGCAACTATCTGAGCAGGAATGTGTGTGAGAGAGAGAGAGAGAGAGAGAGAGAGAGAGAGAGAGAGAGAGCCTATTGGTTGTCATTCAGAGATTACCCAGGCAGCTAGTGTATACATATATACTACATATTATTATATGCTGGTACTTTTAAAACGCATATATCTTCTCCTTTGACTGTATAAAATGTGAGAAAAGAGTTTTGCAACATTTCAAATTCCTTATTTAACTTAGAGCTATAGGATGTCTTAAAATGTGTGTTCAGATTTCACATAACATAATGTAAAAGAATATATAACATAGAATGAAAAGAGAGAGAGAGATTAACTTTGTCCGTTCCAAGATAGAATTGTTGCCACAACTTGTCATCGCCTTGAGATTAAGAGACCTCGAAGTCTCTGTTATGTTTTGGATACATGTCAATCTTGATCAAACTTACTCGCTCGACTTCTGTTTGGAACATGTAGAGAGCATGCGATGTACATGACTGGTTTCAGACACGTACTTCTTTGTCGAAAACCACGTGCAGAATTCACGATTTTTCTGAAAGTTACGTCATATTAGAAGCTTCTAGAAAGATTGCACTATCTTTCACAAGCCCAAAACGTTTTGAGCCCGTCAATCTCTTGAAGTTGCCCATACAAGGAGAGAGCAAGTGTGTCATTACAGACTTGGAATCCCTGGCGTTCAGACATCTCTCTCCTCTCTCTCTCTCTTTCCCACATCACTTTTAAATTCATATTAACATAACGTAATTGGTAACTCATAACTTTTAGATTTCAGATTTCTCAGAGTTATTTAGTATTATTTAGTGCTTTTTGTGGAATCTGAACAAACATTGTACACGTGTGTAATGGCGCCTTATCTTTTGTGAAATATGGTGTGGTGAAATTGTGATACAAGCTGCAGCAGAAAGAAAATTGGTACCAAGGTAAAGTGTATTTAAAGTTTATTAGTTGCAACCAACAGTTACAATGGTTTAGAGAACTAATCGTTATGTACAATGGTTTGAGTGAAACGATTTACATTTTTACACATTGCAAATTTTTATGTTTTGTGTTTGTTTCATTTGAAGTGATTTTTTTGTGTGCATTTATTAATTTTTTCTTATTGAAGTGTGTGTTTTTATTTTATATTATGTGTGATTAGTGCTTTTTGCAATTTTGGTATTTTACACCTATTTCTGTGTTTTCATTTGTGTTCACAATTTAGTTACCTTAGTTGTTTTCACTAATTAATCATTGGACATTTGATTGAATTAAACACTTGTGAATTAATTTGCATTTACTTAGAATTCTTTTCAAGTTTTAGTGTTGTTTAGCACTTGTGAATTAATTTCCAAATTTTAATTATTGCCTAGCACTTTTGAATTTCGATTCAATTAATTTTTCTTGAATTTTGTGATAAATTAATTTTGATTTAATTTTACTTAATTTATTCAAGAATTAATTAAACTTTGCTTTGTTTTCAAGTAACAGTAATTTTCCCTGATATTGTGAATTTCACTTGTATATTTTCAGTTTAATAATAAATTTTTGTATTTAAAATTTTTATAAGCAGCTTCTTTTTCACCAGTATAATTATATATGACTATATTTAGCTTAGGTAGAAACACAGAGTGGTAATTGAGCTGTTTTCCTTCAATTTACCTGAAGTGAGTTAGAACCATGGAAGTACTTATACTTCTGAAATCAGGGAAATACTTAGACTTTTAAAGTTGTTTATGGACTGATGCCCTTTAATTAATTTAATTACATATAAGATTACCTCACACCTATTTTAATGAACTTAGTCTTCTTTTCTGCAATACTGGTAAATTGTTTAAGGGATCACTGTTGCCTTTAGAGTATTCAGTCGTTTAGTACCTGTGATGAAGGTTCAGGTGGCTGGCTGTTGTGAGGTAACAATTAATGAATGGTAAGTGTAGTAACCAGATACTTGGCACTTTGTCACAATATATACATATATGTATATAATGACCTTTTCCCATCAGAGGGGGTGTAATGGTGTTATCTTTCCGGTTTCCTAGGATGAGGTTGACAGCCCTATATCCTTCACCATCTTGCCATCAAACTACCAGAAAGAAATTCCCTTTGTTTATCGAAAGTACTTAAATCGTCCAGTCTAACCAGGACGCAAACACTGACACCATCACCTGTGAGGTCGTACCATCATCATTAGACGACAAGGTCTCTCTCTCTCTCTCTTTAAACACACACACACACACACACACATATATATATATATATATATATATATATATATATGTGTGTGTGTGTGTGTGTGTGTGTGTGTGTGTGCGTGTGTGTGTGTGTGTTCAAACATCAAATGGCTGTAAAAAGGAGACGACAAACCACACCAGTTTAGAGCTGGACTGGAAAAACATGAGACAGAAGACACCACAGAATTCCCGGATAAAGGATACAGAAAACGGCAACATGTTCCCGCTGAGAGCTGAACTGGAAAAAACGTAACAAACTTGGGAAAATACTTCCTATTTAGAGCTGAACTGGAAACATGGAAGCAGGTAATAGTAAAAATTCTATTCTGAATATGTTCTACCTAAAGATGACAGCCTCTTTGTATTCACATACTTTCTTTGGATGCTTGAAATAAAAATATCATTTACGAACACTGGCTTTAAAGCCAAGCACTGGGGCACTTTCAGTCACTCAGCGCTTAAGACAGAAGAAAGGGTGTTGGAGTGGCTGGACAGCAAGATGGAAAAATGGAAGTGGGTAAAGTAAAAGACTAAGATGTTAGAGCAGGTAGGGGCTGATAGAAGGAATAAAAAGACGTTGTCATAATATTTTGCACAAGGTTCTTAAGTCAATAAAGAAATCAAAGCTATGCCAGTAATGCAAACTGAATATAAGGGTAGTTGGATCGAAAATACTCAAAATTCATTTACTATAAATAAAAATATCACGACTGAAATAAACATTCAGTAAGATAATCTAGCATCTTTAATCAGTTACTGGAGAAATCAGCTTATTTTGTGCTTTACATTTCTCGAGTAAATTATTTAAATCTCTTAATTATAGGTAAACAAGACATGTCTGCCAAATACGATGACCGTAGCAGAAGAAATTTTTATCTAATCTTTGACCTTTACAAGTATGACCCTGACATTGGATCTTGGATCCACCATATAAAATGTTGACTTCCCATTACATATTGATAATGTATTTAAAAACTGAAGACTCTTCAAAACTATCAAAATAAGTGCTTCAGAAAACTTCAGAGGACTGGACAAACGGGGAAACGTCAATTATCGAAAGGTAAAACAAGAGCACAACACATTTTTTCTTGCATCATCCACTATTCAAATGAGTAGGCAGATATTAGGTTTTAATGTATACATATTTAGAGAGAGAGAAGAGAGAGAGAGAGAGAGAGAGAGAGAGAGAGAGAGAGAGAGAGAGAGAGAGAGAGAGAGAGAGAGAGATTCCTATTATTAGACGGAAGTCAAGTTTTTAATAAGAGGTCGGAATAACTACAATTCAGCTGCACCCTGCACAGTTAAGCAACTCGTGAACTAGAAGGAGGTTTTAAAAGGTGCTTGCAACTATCCGAGTTCTACTCTGCAATCTCTCTGGTGACTGAGGTTGAGACGTTCGATTCTTTTCAACAAAAATTTCAGTAGTAATAAGTAGAAACTTAAACTTTTTTGTGGCCGATTTTATGCATGAAAACGGATGATATTTCATGTATCACAATATACTATGTGGAGCTGCCTCCTATTAGGGTCTCTTAACTTTTAACAGAATATATCTTCTCATTGACTTCACACAGAATTTAAACAAATATTACTGTTTACTACATAAATGTAACTTCCAGCAGCATGCGAAGAAATATGTAAGCCAGTTTAAAACTGCTCTCGTAAATGTAATGTTATTAATTTGATCATTAATACGGTAACGGAGATGACAAGACTGACACAAAGCAGCTCAAGCCCGATGAGATACCTCAAAGAACCTTTAATACTACTTACAGTGCGCCGCGCAAGACACAAGATATTGCAGTTCCTCACAAAGAAATTGTTATAAACTGCGATAAAAGATTAAAATTTCTCTAATGCTGCTAAACAGCAATAGAAGCTTTTTTATATATATTTTCTAGATAGTGAAACCGAACGGCTTTAACCCTTTGCGGCGTGTTTAGTACAAGCTCGCTAGAGATGGCTGTAAAGCCATAAACAAAAGACTGTAAATAACAAAAAGATAATGACCCCAAGAAATATTATTCCTAGACAACGACCCCCGAACTTTGCTGTGGGTCACTGTAAAGGAAAGATCCAAATTTATCTATAAAAATAACCGTACAAAAGAAATATCTATATTATATTTCAAAGCTATATGAAGTGAAAAATATATCACGTGAGCCTATTAACCAAAATCTACAGATATGTACCTTGCTAGTACCAGTAACTGGACTAGGACCAACAGGCGTCATGTAAGTTTAAAGGAAGAGGTACAGTGAACAACATCCGGTAGTTTAGAGAAATTAGACCCTTACTGTATTCGATGGCTCTTAAGGAACTTCTCCCCAGAACCTGTAATTACTTGCACTCTTAAACAATTTAACTTCGTGGAGAGAGAGAGAGAGAGAGAGAGAGAATGTTTCAAGTAATTGCTCATTTGTTCCATAATTTCCTGTTCACTTCAAGCAAAGGACTGCATAACCTAAACACAAAGTTTATACAGTTAACCTAATATAGCGGGACACACAGGACAATAAATGTAACAATTTACGTAACTAGATTGCACTTTGGAGTTAGCCCGCCTCGTGTTTTGAATGAATCCCTGCTTACACTGATCCAGAGACTCACGATATCATTTATTTATTACGAGCTTGTTGGTGTGCGCTGGAACTCGGTGATACTGTATCCCCTACCTTCCCGATCTCCTACCTACACCGCCGCCACCCGGGGCGGGCAAACAAGTTTGCTGAAGGAGGGTGGATGTCCCCCCCCTACACTCTTGATCCCCTATGTACCCCACCCGGACAAACCGGTTTGCAGGGGGTGGGTGGCTGTGTCATGTCTCCCCTACTGTCACCCGGGCAGGACAAACAAGTTAGATCCACTCTGATTTTATTATTAGAGGAGAATTACTTTTAATGACTCTCTCCCTCTCTTTTTATCCTGACCTTTTGGGGGATTTCAGAATTTCCACATTCAACGCAGCAAAAATCGTTACTCAAGGTCTCCTTTTATCTTAACACAAGAAACATCAGTTCAAACACAAGGGCTTTAACAGCATCCCTAATAATAATGGCAAATTCGTTAAGGGAAAGCATGATGCTGCAGGTTCACAAAGGGGAATGACAGAAAAATTGCACAGGGACAAGGAAACAGAAAACAGTACGAGAAATAAAAAAAGAGCCTGACTATACAATACTCGCCTCTTAACAGTACCTTCAGTCAAAACTGGATCCAAGCTACTCAAGGGTGCTGATAGGGAAGATGGGAGAGACATTGCAAAGTCCTTTGTATTGTGGCAGGGCACAAGGCACGGATGAGAAGGAGTAGGGGTTTATTGTCTCAGTTGAGCGTGTTGCTTCTCTGGAGGTACCGATGGGTCTAAGGCCATTCGTCCGCAGTCAAACCCTTTTATGATCCCTGGGTTAGTTCCAGGGCGACCCATGACCCACATGGTGAACACGTGTTTGGTTCAAGATGGCGGCAGTCCCACTTGGTTTCTCTAGGCTGAGTCATCAGGGTAGCTGGAAGAAACCAAGCGGGCGGCAGACAGTGGTTGGGCGGACAGGATGAGTCACAGATATCTCACGGGTCAGCTGAAGGGCGAGTCATTTCTGCCTTTGATTTTTACATTATTAGTTAGCTTGAATTGGGAGTGGCTTCAATATGAAATAAGTGCAATATAAGAATTACGACAGCTAGAGAGCTCGCAACAAAATGTTATTTTGAGGATAAAAGTCAATTAAATCAATCATTAACTATTTACGACCAACTAAAAGTCCACATAAATAAAAAGGAATAGCAATTCAATCCACGTGAGAGATGGCTGAAGTCTTCTAACGATATCAAGACTTGAATTAACGAAAATATCTCTTCTAGTTATGACAACTTTCCGAAGTAATTCGCTCCCTTTAGTCAGAATTTTGTAAAATTCTTGCATTCCTAGAACTTCCAAAAAACGCGGGCTCTTTTTCGGTATCGGTATGCAATCAGACTCGAGTTTTTATCATCAGTGTAATCACAGTCTATGTTAGTTCCATTCGTTTCTGTAACTATCAAGTTATCATAGCCCCTAACAATAATTCGGCGAATAAAGATTTATACGGGGAATTATTAAAAAGAAAAAAATACACGTCTATACGTTTTGACGCCCAATTCAACGTAGTTATTTCGGTTAACTGAAAACCATCGTCCGTACACAAATAACTATAAAAATGTTGAATAATATGAACAGCTACCAAAACCGGTTAGACAATGGCTCACGAAGTGGGAATAGTTTCTGCTTTGTAAGATAAATTCAAGTTTGATAATGAAGATTCTCAATTACCACTAAAAATTTACCATTTATTCCATTCAAGAAATCAACAGCACTAAGCTCTAAAATGACTTCCATTGTTTTAGAAACAAGTCAAAAATTACTTTTACAAAGCTACAATTCATCTCTAAAGATTTTCAAAGCTGTCAAGAATTATATGTATATATATGTGTGTGTGTATGTATATATACAAAATACCACAAGCAAATTGAAACATAGTTCTAATAAACTTTATGGAAAATTCAGAATTGACAAGTATAGAATTTGTTAGACTGAATGCACTGAATTAGGAATATAAAGAAAGCAAAAAAGATGCCCAAATTTTTTCTCCTTTCATAACATCGAAGAATTCATAAAAAAAAACAGAAATAAACAAAATCCATCATCGGGGAGGATTGAAACAAATCTTTCGAGTTCTTTTCTTTCTTTCTTATCTTCTTAATTCCAGACGCCTGAGAACACGTAGAGTCACGTCTCACCGATTAATCTAGATTTTGTGTTTTAATTATCACACTCGCCCGTCCCTTACCGCTGCCCCACACTCCCCCTCTTCCCCTGTGAGACCCAAGCCCTTTTAACACAGCCCCCCCCCCCCCCCCCCCCCCCCCGCGCCACCCCACTCCAACACCCCGGCCTTTTCCGACTCACTTCAGTTCTTTATTTCTCAGCTTTTTAACTATTTTCCTACTGGCTCGTGTTTTCTAATCGTTACCCTCTCTCTCTCTCTCTCTCTCTCTCTCTCTCTCTCTCTCTCTCTCTCTCATATCATCTCACAAGCGAGGAGGAATGCGTTCGATCCCCGAACCAACGGGGTTGAAATGGTACCTTGTTGTTACTCGAATATTTTATGTCCAGCTAAAGAGATAGAGATAAAAGACGAGTGATTAAATCTCGTCAAAATGTCAAACCATCATAACTGAAGAGTGGGTGGGGTGGGCGGCCCTTGCCCTTGACCGAGGTTCATTCGCACTCCAACCGGAGAGAAAACCGCTCGTACGAAATTCCCTCTCTCCTTAATGGTGGAACATCTCTGCCGTAGTCTTCAAACTGGGCAATTTCATAACGCTATGTCTAAGCTATGGAGCTTTTATTTTGTATTTCTCTTGTTTTTATTTGTAAACGGTCCGTGACATTTTATCTTTCACACCTTTTCCATCATGCCTCTGGTCGGTTTTCTTTTTTATTAATATTTTCTCGGCCCTTTTATTGTGCTTGTAGATATTTCTCTTCAAACTGTTGCTATTCCTTTCTTCCTTGTATTCTTATTTATTTCCCAATATCACTTGGATAAATCCATGTCCAAACGGATGTAACAATAATCATATTAATTTATTTCAGCTCATACAAACATAAGCTACAGTACATATAAACGTAAACACGTTAGAGAGAAAAATACAAATATCACTATTTACAATAATAATAATAATAATAATAATAATAATAATAATAATAATATAATACTAAGTAGTAGCAGAACTGATGGGGATTCGAACACCAACACCACCAGCACAACCAACCCAACAGAAACTAAAACAGCAACCTCCTTGGAAAAGGCGCCTGGAAAAGCAAATCATGGTGATGAGATCTGACTTGAGTAAACTGAAAGAGATGGCAGAAAAAAGGCCTAAGAAGCAAGAAAACAAGGGAGGAACTCAACAAGAAATACAAAGTACAGGAGAGAGGACTAAACAACATAATAGAAGATGTAAAACAGAGGCTTAAGGCCAAAGCACATAAGACCCAACGGTACATGCAACAGGAATAAGGGATACCAACAGAACAAACTATTCGGAACCAACCAGAAAAGACTATACAGCCAACTAAGAGGGGAAGACAACCCACCCAGAAATTCCTGAAGCCGAACCAAGTAAGAGACTCTGGGAAAACATATGGAGCAATCCGGTATCACACAACAAACACGCAACATGGCTCCAGGAAGTCAAGGAAGAAGAAACAGGGAGAATAAAACAAAGATTCACAGAGAGCACGACTGACACAGTCAGACACCAACTAAAGAAAATGCCAAACTGGAAAGCCCCAGGCCCGATGAAGTCCATGGATACTGGCTCAAAAACTTCAAGGCCCTACACCCACGAATAGCAGAACAACTCCACATTGTATCTCAAATCACCATGCACCCAAATGGATGACCACGGAAGAACATCCTTAGTACCAAAAGACAAGAGTAAGGGAAATATAGCCAGTAACTACAGGCCTATCACCTGCCTACCAAATAATGTGGAAGTTACTAACAGGTATCATCAGTGAAAGGCTATACAACTACCTAGAGGAGACAAACACCATCCCCCACCAACAGAAAAGCTGCAGAAGAAGTGTAGGGGCGCAAAAGACCAGCTCCTGATAGACAAAATGGTAATGAAGAACAGTAGGAGAAGGAAAACCAACCTAAGCATGGCATGGATAGACTATAAGAAAGCCTTCGACATGATACCACACACATGGCTAATAGAATGCCTTAAAATATATGGGGCAGAGGAAAACACCATCAGCTTCCTCAAAAATACAATGCGCAACTGGAATACAATACTTACAAGCTCTGGAATAAGACTAGCAGAGGTTAATATCCGGAGAGGGATCTTCCAGGGGGACTCACTGTCCCCACTACTCTTCGTAGTAGCCATGATTCCCATGACAAAAGTACTACAGCAAGATGGATGCCGGGTACCAACTCAAGAAAAGAAGGCAACAGAATCAACCATCTGA
>NC_061108.1:51558009-51638009 GCF_015104395.2 Macrobrachium nipponense | reverse complement strand
TGTGACGCTTTTCAATTATATTCATCAGAAATTATTTCCAGGTTTACACCACATGTTCTAGGGTTACGACGCTGGTCCGACGGAGGAAATAAGACTCCAAAAAGGCAAAATACTGTACATACTTGAGTGATATCGACTGCATGCAATGTTCAACCCCATTTTCACGGCACATATTAGGACTTTAGCATATATTCCTTATAATGTTGAGTTTTGATTCTGGCATAAGCCTAGCCTATGTTAGCAGTTGCTACTGTAGCTTAGTCTAAGATTCTGACATCTAAAACTAAGAAGCTAAAAGCTTAGAAATTGCCAAGAAAACATATATATATATATCCAGTATGTACTCATTTCAAATAATTAATATTTAACCATTAACTATAATAAACAAACAAAACAAAAAAAAGCTTCCAACCTTTTGTTTACGTATATGGTTTCATCAACACTGCAGAGTAGCGAATGATCGCCAAGCAACCACTTTTAACTAGCACACAGTATATTAATCATAAATTTTCATTATCGCTCTTCAACTACTGAAACTACCAAACACATAATAGCCTACCTATTCAAGATACCGACAGCTATAATGAAGCACATAATGACATTATAAGAGAAGAAGAATTCTAGAAAATATTTGCTAGCTTCGATGAGAGCAGTCTTTGATTAATTTTTTATTTTAGGATATTTCATTAACAAATGTTTTTTTATTAAATGTATTGCATGACAAGATGTAGGCAAACAAAGGCATAAATGTGACCACTTCTCAACAGTCAAGATGTGTCTGGTTTCAGAGAGAAAAGATACAATTCCACCTCCAAATGTTTCTAGCTTGATATAAAAAGGCAAACTACATCCTTTAGGGAATCATCTAATATTCTCTTCCCCCACATCACATATAATAGACAAACATGCAGGGAGGAAACTGGAGAAAAGGATTGCCTCAACAGTTCTTCATCACAGAGTCCCCCTACCCATACTATAAGAACTCTCATATTCCTCAATATACTAATTGAGGACATATAAGTGAAGTCATCCCGTGATTACCCTGAGTCCCTTCTCACCTTACCTGAACTCAAAGCAGACAGCAAACCTCAGATGGCTGACTTTGCCAGGGAGATTTTGCTATGCTGTCCACAAACCAGCATCCACACTGCCCTGCCCAGTGCCATAGCTAAGCCCACTGCAGACTTCCTGAAGAAGAGGGACAAGTTCCTGGGGGCTCGAAAGCTTTGTACCACACATCCCCTGTCATCTGAAACCGTGGATAACCACATAGAAGTAACAATAATGTTCACAGATTTCTCTACAAGCCACGGCAAAAGGGGCACCCAAACTACCTGCACTCCCCCATAATGACTGCAATAAACCAGCTGCCTGTACTGTGCATCGACCACCATAAATTTGGAAACACTGTCTTGAAGTCAACCTTGCCCAGCTGGACCAAAACAAGCTGGGTGACCACCCAAAGAAGCAAAGTCATGGTGGCCTGCATAACACCTCTGAATGACCACTCTGTGAGCTTTTATGCTGATAATATCACCTCTGGAGCCAAGCACCTTCAGAATGATAATAGCACCACAAAAATTGAACGGCAGTAACCACCCAACACCTAGCTATAACTTGTGGTTGCAATGGCAACCCTATAGCATCCTCTGGTCACCAAACTTCATACTCCACCTGATGGAAAGAACACACAGGTGGGAAGTTTTCATTACCAATGTCCAGACACTCCTTGTAGGTACAGACTGACTTGGGCACTATAGGCTGCCGTTGAACATCATCTTATAGACAGCTAATTTCCAAATGGCACAACTCTCAGAAGGGCCCTAGCAGCCAGAATTCTCATCAACAGAGACCACTGATCTACACCACTTCCTGCAGGAGTTCCAGCCCAGTACTTCATCAAACTTCTATGTTACCTTCCAAAACTGGCATCCTCAAACATAGTAAAACAATGGGTTTCCTCGCCCACTCCAAGTTCTGCCACCTGCTACCAGAGGAGCTACTCACCACTAAAATCTCTAGAGAGATGAAATGGATGGCCATTTGCTAGAAGGCCTCCTGCTCCTAAACTTTCAAATGGAGCCAGACATCACTCTCACCCTCCAAAATAAATTCTGTAAATTCAATGAAATGAATGGTTTACTTCAAAGCTCCAATCCATCAAAAATATATCCCAAAAATGCCAATCATCACACCCCTTATGAATAAACACCTTCAATTAATCAACATTCAGCCTCCAGAATGCAGGGACTACATTCCTGAGGCTGATAAATAAATTTAAAACCAAGCTATCCCTCTTATGGAACAATAATCAAAACATCCGTCCTGACAAATGCATCAGTGGCACTTCTCCTGTCGAGTTCCTAGACCATCACATTTCTGAAAACAGTGTATATCTGCTAACCCTTCAAGGTGTAAGCTGTCAAGAAATGTGCAACCACGGAAAGATCCCAACACCCATAAGAATTTATCAAAATGGTAAATTACAACCAAGGATTCCTTCCAACCTCACTAAAATTATGGCGCCACTCTGCAACACTAAGCAGCAATGCCAAGATATTTGTTATGTGGAGAGAAGAAGAGAATTCCTAACTGGTACGCATGACCTACCTTCAATGCCCCCATTGCCTGTCCTCTTTGTTTAGCTGAAATCAGTCATTAAATCTTAGGCTAATTCAAACTCTCAAGATATGAAAATAGAGTCTTTATTTTCCCCAAAATAGCTAACATGAAAATGAGATAAAACAAACCTAAAATCCCAAAACCATGAGACACCATTACAGTTCTGCATTTGAATAAAACTACCATCACTTATTCTCACTGTCAAATAAACTCATTAGTCTCTCTCAAATAAATGTCTACAGAATTCATTTTCGGTAGTGACAATCCGAATCCATCTGAAAAAGAAACCACAATTATCAGACACTGAAATGCATAAATAAAGAGTGTATAAATGTCCCATAAAGCAACTAAGTGTTTTCCAGGACTTCAAGTACCCCCCACACTGTTCAAAGTTTCAAAGTCCTTTTCTCTTCCACTATACTTTATCTGATGGATCTCCAAGCACCCCCTCCAGCCTTGTTTCACAATGAAAGTCTGTCATATAATTGCCCCGTTAATTACCACACTAGAGATTTTATTCCATTCATTTGCTCTAACAGACGTATGAACTTACACATGCTAATGGACAAATGCACTCATGCTAGTCTATTCTGATGTACGTGCACTTCCATGCCTCATGTACACGTCCTATTTAGCGCACGCACTGGTGTACACGCAACTGCATTTTTCTGACGTCACGATCATATAACTTCGACTTAATCCAGGTCATTTGCGTGGTTATGGTCTCGTTACTGCGGCCAGTAATGTTATGACTTTTGTCTCGTTTGAACATCCCGAGGAATTCACTGTTTACAAATTTTCTAGAGCTCCAAAACACACGAGGCTGTGTTGTTTCCACATCCAACTGCCAGTCACTCGTTATCAACCTGATTTTTAACTTATTGCATATCAGTGTCTTTTACTATATATTCATGTGGAGCACCTCCAAACAAGACACATTTAAAGCAACCAAGAAAGCACTCGCCAACACCACAACACAGGTATTTCTTAGTCCCCAGGCCAGCCCATCACTTACCACCAACATAAGCAACATTGGGTAGGCACTGTCATAGAGCAAAAAATAAACAGTGTACCCAACCCCTTGGTTTCTTTAATTGGAAGTCAAGATTAGTGGAAAAAATACATTACACCTGATAAAGAGCTCATCTATCAAATTTACACTACCAACACCTACTCAAAAGCACTTGTATGCTTTTCACCATCCTGACAGGTCACCAAACTCTTGTCCATGCATTCAGCAAAAAGGACACGCCTCTGCCCTTCAACAACAATTATCAACAGTTACTGAATCTGGGTGCACAATAAAACATTCCGGGCAAGAAAATTGTATAGCAGCTGTATTATCAAGAACAGAAATAGACTATGAAGAATTCGCCAATGCCCAACAACAAGACCCCGAAACACAACTATCACACCATGATGGTGACACAAGAAGAATAATCAGCTGCAACACCAGCATAGGCTACCTGTATCCACTAGTGGGAAGGGTAAAAGAAAAAAAAATACAGCCAAACTGATAACACAAATATTCACATGATGCATATTAGCAAAATATTGCATAAAGTGCCAAACATGCAAACTGATGCAACACAGAATTTGGCTTCAGGGAATTCCCTCCCCCATACAACAGTTTGATCATGTCCACATATATATAGTGGGACTCCTACCCCTTCTAATAGAGTTTTTATCAAAAGGAAAAACAAAGCATTTAATTTATTCATACACAGCAATGAACATTCAGTACCAATGGACAGGCTCAAACCAGCCTATATGGGGACAAGGACACTTCCCCCCATCAACTTCTCCAGGTTCTTGCAGCAAATCTGATCACCATCTTCAACAGAGAGATTATTGTGGTTGGCCACCAAAAGAAGAAAAAAACATGCATACCTAATTAATTAAGTCGTGGGTAAACGTGAACAGTTCTTGAAACTGAACAGTGACTATGTATATGTATCAAACATGTTGATCACATGCTTGGTAAAAATTATTTACATTATTTCCGAATAATTGCATACCATATCTTAGTTAAAATTCCATATACATATTTTCGTCTGCTGCCATTTTCTGCTACTGCATACATCAATGTTTATCTGAATACCATTATTTAGTTTTTTTATCTTTTTGTTATTCAGATTCAGTTCTGTTCGAATTTTCAACACTTACTTGCAAATAGTATCTTATTTTGTATATTTTTACAATGCTTTCACATTTCTCAGGAAGAGCCACATGTACATACAAAAGATAATGTTCCAATGGGCTCACCTTTATATTGATGACATACAGATGACGTTTCTGTAAACTACACAAATTGGTGGCATTTATAGAGAAAACGGGTTTCAGTCCTGAAAGTCTATGGTTAAGATTAGTTTTATGTTGATATCACTCATCACTGCCATCCTACTAATCCTTGTAGAGTAATCCTATACACCTGCAACATATCTTAATAAACAAATCACTGGGAGTCCATAAACTTAACACCTCTTGAACTAAAAATGTTGCCATATTTACCATTCTCATCTTCAGAAAGCGTGCTTTTTAAAACTGAATTAAGAGTATTACTAACTCTTAAACTCTGCTGTAATAATAATATAATCATATAGGAAAAAACAAGAATCACTACTTATTTTCTCGAACAGAGATTCTACTTACGTAGATCCAAGCTTTTCCTTCTTTCTTGGACGTTTTTTTACGCCTCGCAAAAGCCTTCAGGAAGAAGGTGAGTAGACAAGTTTCAGACTCATTTACGTGCATGGCCAAAGTTGAGCAAGTAAAGAGTCTGCCCACTCAAGACTTCCTACCCGACGATCTTATAATCATTTTGACATCGTTTGGCCCAAAGTTTTGATGTTGGGTTGTTAACTCCGATGTGGGCTTAAGGTTAAGAAAGAGGTTGTTTGCTTCCCCCCACCCCCCTCCAAAAAAGGTGTTGTGTGGGGTGGGGGTGGGGGGGCGATAGTAGACTGATATAAGTGGGCACAGATACTGAAGTTCATTCGTGTGAGATGCATAGATGGCTTATTGCATGCGAATCCTGATGACAATTACAGTGGGAGGAAGCAGTCTTAACCATAAATAAAAAAACTTGCATTCAGAAGAAGCATACATCACATATTATATGTAATGAGGGAAACTGATGAAATCCCATAATTATACGTTGATTGATTGATTAATTTATTAAAGATTATCTGGCATCGCAACTGCTAATGGTTATTGACGCCACTACAATAGAATATATAAGGATATATATGTATATCCAAACAAACATAAACATTCATACGCACATCCATACACACACACAAAAGACAAAAGTAGGAACTTAAAATAAAAGCACTAATAACTGATTTAAATATAATTAAATTAAATTAATAAGGGAAATCCCCACAAATAATCAATAATCGTAAAACCTATTAAACTTAAAAGATTAATAGTAAAAACTAAATCTTATTTAAAATACCAGTGGCATTAATAAAATTAAACAGGCCGCTTTTATCAAAATCTGCCCATAAAATCTTGACAAGGGGAAAACTACCTTCAGTTCCCCTGCAACTTGGAGGAAAGTACCCCTCTGTCTCATCTGACAGACTAGGGCACTCAACTATCAGGTATCTGACTGTCAATGGTACCAAGCAATCGTTACAATAAAGCTGATGACCCCCACTCATCAGAAAGCCATGTATCATTTTTGTATGAGCTATTCTAAGCCAACTGAGTATTACTTCCCTTTGCCTGGTCATTGATGAATACTTCCAAGGAAAAATGGAGGTAGCTATTGCTTTCAGTTTTTGGTTTTCTAGTTACCATGCAAATTTCCAGGAATCGAGGAATGTTGATTTAATGACCGGATACATAGCATTTGCAGGGAGTGCATACCTAGCTACATTACTTTGGTTGACAGCTGTTTTGGCAAGTGAGTCTGCTACTTCGTTTCCTGCCACACCAACATGTGCAGGGGACCAGCAGAAAGATACTTTACAACCACTAATCTTAAGCAACCGAAGCCACTCTAAAATTTCATATGATAGGATGGAGTGAATTAAAATGACCAATAACTTGCAAGACACAAATAACAAAGTGTTTTCCAGAATGACCGGCAATCTCTTTAAGGGCAGTTAGGATTGCATAACACTCTGCTGTAAAAATGGATGATTGATCTGGCAGCCTTCCACTCTTATCAAAATTGGGATATACAACTCTGTAGCCAATGCCTGCGTTAGACTCGGATCCATCTGTAAAAACAACGACTGAGTTATCATGGTCCACCAAATGTTATGCACAGCATCTCAGCACTCACTTCTTCCTTGCTACCAGTGAAGCACCTGCAGTGCTCCACAGAAGGAAGCTTCCAAGGGGCCACAACAGAATACTTAAATGGCCAGGCTTTGACCTTTGGAATAGAATAATCTTCTAAATTTTTTTAATCTCTGTATCCAAATGGTTTTGGATAACGTGGATTATGTTCATAAAAGCTAAAATATTTATCATCAAAGTTAATGAGTTATCAATCCTCTGGATACTATGCCAGTACCGAACAAGTGATATCTGACGACATGGATCCAAAGGCAGTTCCCCTGGGATTGGAGACACTTTAAAGGCACCAATGGCAATCCTTATTCCTGCATTATGTACCGAATCTAAAATATTTAGTTTTGATTTCAATGCCACTACGGCTTTGTAGAGGATCATTAGGTGATTCTTATCTGTTCCCCAAGATGTATGGGAAAGCACTCTTAAAACTTTCAGAGCTTGCATACACCTAACTTTCAAATCTTTTAGTTGAGGTACCCAATTCATTCTTTTGTCTAACAGTAATCCCAAAAAGCGTGTCTCTTCCTTACATGATATCCTCTGATCATATATGTAGAGGTCAGGATCAGGATGTATATCTTTAAGGCGGAAGAAATATACAGCAAGAGTTTTCGATGTAGAGAATTTAAAACCCCTTTTTTCTGACCATTCGACAATTTTGTTAATGGCCAACTGCATTTTTCTCTCAGCCACTGCCATTCGTGAGGCTGCAAACAATAGAGAGGGGTCATCAACAAATAAGGAAAACATTATATCTTTAGGAATCACAGAGGCAATGCCATTAATGGACAAAGCAAACAGTGTCACACTAAGGACACTTCCCTGTGGAACTCCTTCTTCTTGGCTGTAGAGATGAAAATGAGTTTCCAACTTTAACCCTGAACCTTCGATTTTTTAGGAAAGCTTGGATTAATAATGGTAATTCTCCTCAGAATTCATAATCATGGAGTGTCTTCAAAATACCATATCTCCAGGTTGTACCATAAGCTTTCTCCAGGTCAAAGAAAACTGATACATGATGTTTCCTGGAGATGAAAGACTCGCATATTGAATTTTCTAGATGCACTAAGATGTCAGTACAAGAGCGCATTTGATGAAAGCCACTTTGGGCTGGAGTTATAAGTCGCACATTGACTATTTTTTCCATCAACTTGCACATGCATGATGTTAGAGCAATAGGATGATAACTAGACGGAATAGTACTATCCTTCTGTGGCTTCAAAAAAAGCTAGTAATATAGCTACTATGTCCCACAAAGCTGGAAATGCATTTTCTTTCCATATTTTATTGATGATAATGAGCAAAATCTTTTGTGCTCCCACTGGTAAATTTTTTATCATTGAATAGGTTATGTCCTCTGCACCAGGAACTCATTCGTTACATGATGACAAGGCAGAAAAAAACTCCTGAAAGGTAAATGGCTGGTTATATGATTCACTTCGCATGGACATAAAGTCGATAATTTTATTTTCCTTTTGAAAACGTTCTCCATAGTAAGGTGAAGTTGGGTTTTTAGATGAAAGATTATCAAAACGGTCAGCAAAAACCTCACTAACTTCCTCCGGATTGGCAACCATGTTTCCATTTACTAATAACACAGGTGGAAGTGTTGGTACATATTTGCCAATAATTTTTCTTATTTTATTCCAGACTTCAGCTAAATGGGGTTTCCAATTAATTTTTGAGATAAAATCGAAATCTGGCTTGTGCCTTCTGAAATAAGAATAGATAATAGGAACATTTATTTCTGCAATAGAGCCTAAAAGCTGCTCGCATTGCTTTACGAACTATTTGACATTGAAGGTTCCACCAAGGAACTAGCTTTATTTTAAATTCTCCAGTTGTACGAGTAATTGTCTTCTGGGCAACATCAATAATTAGTTTTCAAAGGAAATCCAAGGCATCATCCAAGAACTGGAAATCTTCAATATCCATTTCTAAAAAAGTTAGGGTTTTGAATAATGCCCAGTTGGCTTTATCCAAAACCCAACGAGGTGATCTTGGTGTAGCAATTTCACCTACTACATTAATAAAGATGGGAAAATGATCACTTCTTAATCCTACACTCATTGCACTCCAAGAAAAGTCAAGACAACAATCAGGACTGCATACTGATAAATCTATCACAGAAAAGGCCCCAGTTTGAATATGAAAATGTGCTGGTTCTCCAGAATTAAGAATTGCAAGCTCTTGGTCTTCAATAAAATTATAAATATTCTTTCGTCTAGGATTGGAAATTACATCACCCCACAAGGGGCGTCTTTCCATTAAAATCAATAACGATAAGATAGGGCCTTGGAAGCTGATTTATTAATCCCTCTAATTCTCGAGTTAGATTATGATAATTAAAGGTAAATACAGTGAGCATATGGTATATTTCTTTTTGAGAAAAATTTTAACAGCAACCACTTTAAGTCTGTTTGCAGTGGATATTTTTTGTGAGCTGTCTCTCGCCTAATTAACATAGTACTTACACCATGAATCCCTACTTCCTCATCATAATCAGAATGATAAAAGATCCATTCTTTAGGACATATGATTTTTTGTCCAAGCATAGTCTCTGGCAGGGCAATGCATACTGGTAAGTTTTCTTTAATTAAAATTTTAGAGATTCATATTTGGCTTGCCTCCCCTGACAGCTCCACTGCAATACTGAAAGCCTGCTTTCCATTACTGATGGTAATTAATTATTATCTTTTCCACGTTTTAACCTGTTGATATTCCTCTGGATAGCAATAAGTTTCTGAGAGTTAAGTTCATTCTTTCATTTTTACTTTTATCTTTTCTTTTTTCTGGTGTTCTCACTCTTTTCCTGTGATCTGATCTGGGCCGAGTTCCATTGGACGTAGTCAACTGTATTCCTTTTGGTATCTCTGCTGTACATGATTTAAGAACCTGTGGTTTTGGTTGCTGGAGTAATTTGTTATTTTCATTATTTAAAGAACATCCCGCTTTAGGTTTATCATCACCATGCTCCTCTCCACGTGGCGTTGTCTCAGCATGGTTTGACTTTGTGACTGCAGCGGATTGCTGTTGCACTGCACGAGTAGCTGGCACTTGTGCACTGGACTGTGGCTTCTTAATTACTAATGAAAATGTAACTCCCGGTCTTATTTGAAGTTCTAGTACTTTCTTTCTGGCTTCTTTAAACGAAATCTTTTCCATAACTTTAATTGTTTGCACTTCCTACTCTAAAATAAATTTCACGCAACTTTTTGAGGATGCAGGATGATTTTCTCCACAAGTAATACAAGACGGTGGCTCATTGCATGGTCCATGTGCATCTTTGCCACAATTACAACATAAAGCAGGTTCTTCATTTATTTCCTTTCTACATTTCTGGATCAAATGACCAAACATCTGGCAATGGTAACATTTCAAAGGTGATGGTATGTATGGCTTGACTTTGAAGTTCAGCCATCCTGCCTTGATAGCATTGGGCAATTCATAGGTGTTAAAAGTGAGGATTAGCGTTGCCAGGGGAACAATCTGATCCCCCACCTTCTTTCTCATTCTGACCACCGTTGCCACATACTGTTCCTCTAATTCCTGCTGAATTTCATCGGTGTCCAATAAAAGCAGTTTGGGAGCATATATAACTCCTCGACCTTGGTTATGAATAGGATGAGGGAAACACGTAACTTTTTGCCCTACTTATGCATTCATCTTGAGCAATTTTTCACTTTGATCAGGTGAGGAGACTTCGACTAATAAGGTCCCATCATCCTGTGGACGAATTTTTGGTACACAGTTACATACATTATTAATTTCTCTATTTGCTTTAAATACACTCATATTCTGCAATACATCATCTTCGAGCCTAAGAACTATAAATTTATTGTATGAAACTAATTCATAAATACCAGGAAGAATCTCCATTTTTCCTTATTTATTACTCTTAATACTTAAATTTGTTGAATTCAATTTTGCATTTCTCTTTCTTTCCAAAACAGAAGAAGAAAAAGGTTCCATCGTAACGATGTTCGAACCCGAATTGTCCATTGCCAAGTTCATTTCCATGCAGGGTCAGATGATAAATGATTTAATTCGTCAGGGTAAACCCCATACCCACCACGGAGCCACAATTAGAGGACGGGGTCATCCCTTTGACAAAGGCCGCCCTAGGGGTATTACCTGGATAAACACCTCATCCTCAGTGCTAAGGCGTCGTGATGTACGTCGAAATCTCGACCCGGCACCGCGGGCAGGGTTTGACATGATACTTTCCCCTCGCTCGCCCACGTCGGGTACTCGAGTTCTACAGGTGAGGTGGCGTGCCCTCCACCCTCACCTTCCATCAAAGCCAAATCACAAGTCAAATCATATCCAGAAACAAGACAAAAGTCATCAACATAAAATCCACACCTAAATAGGAGGAGTAGGTAGAAAAATTTAAAATATTTACAGCAAGAGGAAAAGGCTTACTAATATTGTGTGACCAACGGCTGGACCTCAAGGAACAATGAGAAAGCATCCCCACCAGGCATCAGGGCCCAGCTGCTGGTCCCTAAGCCCCCTACCCATGCCAAGGAGTTAGCATCTATGGGGTAATAATACGTAAAACACCCATACTACATATACGGATTTTTGTATGCTTAAAAACCCATGTTCCCTAAAATTAACTTCCGAAATAAAGCAAGCACTATTCTTGCATATTAAATATCAAACAGTAATACACATAAATTGCCAGCCACTATTGTTACCGTTATCAGTTTAGCGTTTTCGCGTCCTTCTAACAATCAATAACATGATTTTTTATTTCTGTACTGCCCTAGTATAAAAAAAAATTGCGGATTCATGCACAATATCATATCACCAAATACAGTATGAAGTAAAACGTCCTGCCCAGAAAAGTTTAACACTTTCTTATGAATCTTTCCAACTGTTCGAATCTAATTCCCTATCATTGGTAATGATAACTATATCTACTAATAGCAGCTTCTGCGTTTAAAAATAAATCTCTCTTGTTTAGTGTGGTTCTTTGCTTGCTTACATTCATTACCAAATTCTCACCTTATTTATGCCTACAAATATTTCTTCTTGCTGTCTCCAGAGAATCCCACTGATCTTATCCATACAGATGTAGAGGAAAATTATAAACCTTTTGCTTTATTCATTTTCCTAAACAAATTCTTCCTTATAATGCAACGAACACAGCAAATCCTTGATGCAATGGGACGCAAAAATTCATAGAAAAATGCATCAATACATGATACTTAACTGCTGATAACAGCCCTCATTTTCTTGTTTCATAGTTTTGGTTCCTTCAGATACATACATACATACTACATACATATATTTATTTTATCACATCACTGTGATGCAATACAAGCATTAAGCTACATATGTCCTTTAATATCCAATTCACCCTACCTCGGAAATAATACATTTAAATATATGTTAACCGAAGGTGAATCTATTGGCTAAGAAATTAGTCGTCTCATGAGCTCGAACCACGGTAACCGGAAATTCAGGACGCAGTTGACGCCTTAGCCCCTCGGTTTCCGTGGTTCGAGCCATGAGACGACGAACTTCTTATCAACTAAAAAATATCCAAATATATTATTTCCGTGGTAAAGCGAACTGGATATGAAAGGATATTTGTAGCTTAATTCTTATACATACATATATGAATTTAAAAAGTCTTATTAGGTAGACTGAAAGAGCAGAGCCAGATATATCTTCTAGAAGAAGAAAGTTACAGTTTATGCAGTTAATGTAATACAATTGAAGTATTATACTGAGGGCTTACGTTTCCAAAGCTGACACATTAAACTTTGAATGAGTTTCACAAAATTCTAAAACCAGGGCAAAATTAAATCCATTTTGGAAGCAAATGTCATTAACAGAAAAATATGATTTAGTTCAGCAAGCAACAAGAAGGCAAAACCTCTTCGCAGATATTTAAGGAAATAATTACAAAAAAGGAAATTAAACAGGCCAAAAATTAAAAGCAACAGACTTATTGCTATAAAGCAAAAAAATAAATGAATAAATAAGGAAAAATCTGATTCAGACAAAGAATTGCAACTCAATCATTTACCGAAGAATACAAAAAGCTATCATTTCGCCATCAATGAATCACAAATCGATCGACCAACTCGTACAAATAATGATAATAATATAAATAATAATCCACCTCTTAACCTCTTGACAAAGGCCTTACAAGGAGACTGACTGCAATATATATGACATTGTACGCACACTAATCATTTTATTTCTGAATATTTAAACTTTCCTGTTATTCATCCACGGAACTGCAAGCTGATCGAAAGTTAATAAATAGTATATATATAATAATACTATATAATATATATATATATATAAAAATAAATAAATATATATATATATATAGATATATATTATATAATTATAATATATATATTATATATATATATATTATATATGTATATAATATATATTATATATATATATATATATAGTATATATATATATATATATATATATATATATATACATATATAACATATATATATATATATATATATATATATATATATATATATATATATATATATAACTATTCGATCAGCTGCAGTTCCGTGGATGAATAACAGGAGAGTTTAAATATTCAGAAATAAAATGATTAGTGTGCGTACAATGTCATATATATTGCAGTCAGTCTCCTTGTAAGGCCTTTGCCAAGAGGAAAACAAGGATGCCACCCAGATTTTTGGTTTCCTAGGAAATGGCTACCAAATCCTCCTATCCTTCGAATACCTCGAATCCTAAAATATAGAATAAAACAATCAATCAACGAGACCAAAAAAATTAATATCTGTGACAAGATAAAAGATATGAAGGTTTTCATTAATATCAGTTAATTAAAGGATCTCGCAAAAATGTTCAAAATTGATTGACTAAGAGTTCAGAAAACGAGTTTATTTTTCAAAGTTTGATGAGAGCGCACTAAAATACTAGGGAAACTTTAAAGTCTTGTTCCATGAGCCAAACTGAACGAGACCTACCTCAAAGAATGCCTTGCCTCTGGTTAGTTCAGGTTAGTATCACCAAATTGATACCATCTTGATCGGCAGTTTCCTTGGACGTAGCAAAGGATCCTATGTCCAGCCCATCAGTAATTACGAAAGTAGGGTGATTAAGTCTCACATGAATCTCACGGTAAGATAATCCTTACTGAAAAACAGCAGACGACTTCATGTAATACTGAAAGTAAGATTCACATTAAATATAAAGGTCGGTGTCTTGTGCTCGCCGGGAAGAGTGGGAGGGATCTGTCCCGTCTTGGATAACCCTCGCTCAGGTAAACAGTAGTTTTAAGCGGTGGCAGCGATGAAACACACTTGTAGCACTCAAGGTAGTTACGCTCAAAAACTCAAACTATTTAAGCACACAGCAAGGCATAACCAAGGAATTTAATAATAAGATTCCAAGTATTTTTATACATCCATAGTGCACAGAAATATCAGCAGATAAGAAGACTACCAAGCCCAGGATTTCCTGACAAACGCCGTGCCTGATTATGCGAGAAATTGGGAACCTTTGGAGTAAGTCTTGCATTTTCAATAACCCGTTTGCACAAAATTCTGAACGCCCTGTCTGGTTGCCGCAGCCACGTGTTTCCGGTGGATCTACATTCAACTACCTTATTAGTTCCTGGACCTATGTAATCTAATGTAAATATAGTGCATTTAAAACTAAAGTCCAGCTTTTATGTAAACTCCTCCTTCCTCAGTAATATCGGCCCTCTACCATAGTTTTTTTCTCTTTTCTTTGTTGTGATCTCTCGTTCCTCCATTCAAGGCCAGTTTTCTAGGAGTGAATGAGCAGTTCAGAACAATATATATATATATATATATATATATATATATATATATATATATATATATATATATATATTTATGTAAATAAATTCTTCTGTTAAAACAGGATATGCCTCAAGTATAAAAGGCCCATTAGAACACTCTGGTTTAAAGCTAAGGAGTATATTTCGGTGGACTCATTTCCACCCTTATCATACAATGAATGACAGAAGAGGTTATATTGTTGAAATATATAGTGGGAGATATGCCCTTAGGTGATGCCTGGGGTCATCACTATGCCGCCGTTGGTTCTGTTAATTGCCTTAATCCGTTTCATCGTTGCCTTAAGGAAGATATTTTCTATCTGGTCAGAGTCCCAGGCTCCATTGGAAAGGTTGATCCTATTATCTTGTTGTTTTATTAGTTAAGATTCTTCCATCTGACATTTGCATCAACAGCTGCTCTTGTATAAAATTCGGGATGAGTTCCAGTCCATGGTATAGTTTGTGTTATTTATATGATGTGTTTATATGATGGAAAATTGCCGAACTGTGTAGTCCATATCTAACTAATTATCTATATTGAGTTAACCTTTCTGAGAGAGATTTTCCAGTGAAACCATAGTATGACTTAACACAATTCCGTACATGGTATCTCATAAACCCCTATGTCTTTGGAAACTGGTTTCTGCTGAGCATTAATTAAGGATTTCCCCAGTGTATTTGGATAAGTGAAGATGAAAGGGTTGGAAGGACCTATGATTTGTGTGATCTCTCGTAAATTATCCACGTGATGGATTATGATTTGGTTTCTGTATTTTCCTTTCCTTTTTTTTCTGTGCGTTTATAAAAAATGCTATTTGCTTTATGTATGGCTTTTTATATTATATGCTTGGGGTATTTTAACAAGGTAAGTTGAATTTTAATTGCTTCAAGTTCTTTGTTAAGAAATATAGTCCTTAGCTTTAAACCAGAGTGGTTTAATGGGCCTTTAATACTTGAGATATATATTACATATATAAATCGATCCACTTGCAGTTCCGTGGATGAGTAACAGGAAAGTTTAAATATTCAAAAATAAACAGATTCATGTGCGTATAAAATCTTATTTGTTGCTATCAGTCACCTTGAAAGTCCTTTGTCAAGAAGTGGAGTATTTATACATATAATATATATATATATATATATATATATATATATATATATATATATATATATATATATATATTATACAATCTGTCATTCAGCCCAGGAATTAAAAGTTAGAATCAATTAATCAACTTTTGTTAACCTGCTGATATATGAAAGACAATTACTCAGTTTAGGAATCAAACGTTGATGATTAGCTTGTGCATCAAAAAAAAATTTTTGTCGCTCGACAGAAAATGGAGTTGATTGGCAGATTCACGAAAACTCTTACTCTCACTACCTAAGAATTGAAAGTTAGTCATCTGATGAATATAAAAAACTTTCTTCGCTTAACCAAGGAATTACAAGGGACCAATCAAGTGACTAACAAAAACTCGGTAACTCCATCAACCAACTGAAAGCTAATCAATTGATACAGAAAAAAACACCACTCGACTAGAGAAGCACAAGCTGACTTGATGCGAAGGGAAGCGAATCCGTGGTTCAACGTAGGAATTGCAATTAGTTGATTAACTATTGTGCCTCAAACCAAGGATTACAAGGAACAGATAAACGCGTAAGTACAAGCATTTGAGAGACAAAAATTAAAATTTCAGTCACCGACAAAGGAACTGCAAGAATTTGTTCAGAGGGTGTATGCAACAACTGTCATTACTGGGAATGCAGGCCGGCAATACACTAATATGTGATAGTCAGTTGACTGACTATCACATAAAAGCTACTGTCTCATCTCAGCATTTACAGTTATTTGAGCAGTTGGTACCTAATTACATGCAGATGACTGATTTTTAGATATACAAGTTTTCATAGCTGTACATAAACTTTCCTTCGTCCGAACAGGAACTACACGTAGACTGACCAGTATATAAATACTGTAATCACTTGAACCAGGAATTACAAGATGATCGACCGAGTAATAAAAGACTTGTAACACTCGACTTTTTAAAAATTAAAAGCAGTCAGTCAATTAGTATGAAAAAATCCACCACTCGAACAATGATTTACCAGGAGCTGATTGATTCATATATACATCTCTGAACGAATAACTACAAGGGGAATAACTACAAGGAAAGGAATTGATCCTCTAATATAAAATTATAAAATAAGTTTTCGTAACTCACCTTAAGAATCACAAGGAATCGATCGACACACTAGAAAAAAAATCCGTTATTCAAACCATAACAACGTCAATAATTTGGTCGAATCATTATAAAAAAAAAAAGAGCGTCTCATGGCCCATGAGGTAATAGCAGTTGAAAAAAATAGCCTTTACTATACAAGGCATCAACTCAGTGATGTAAGAAAACTTCCGAAACTGAACCCAGGTTTTACAAGGCATTGACTGACTAATACAAAATCCTTTCGAAGTGATTATTCGCAGAGCCCGGCTCGGCAAATAAGCGATTGGTGATTATCGGCCGAGCTCGGCTCGCTCCACTTTTTCGCCGAGCTAGCACTGTGCGCGCATACCACTCTAAGGTAAGTTATTCCTTGTATGTTTTGATTATCGTGTGAATTGTGAAATATGCTGCCAATTGAGCCCCGAGGGTAGCGCGCGCAGCGAAACAATACCTCTTGCCAGAACAAACGAGCTTGCCAAGAATATTTAAATATGACAGCCCACAAATAATCACACCGAGCTCGGCTCGGTAAATAAGGACCAAGTCCTTATTCCCAGAGCCGAGCTCGGCGAATAAACACCTAGCTCTTATTCACAGAGCCCGGCTCTGCGAATAAGGCTTGCCAAATCCTTTACGATACAATCAATGTCTAATTCCGAGGAAAATCATTCAAACTATTTATTTTTTCAGACGTCTATATGGGTGCTTAAAAGTTATAAAGAATTATCAACATTATCAATCCGAATGTGTCACCTGTTGCGTCTGAATAGCAATGGCATACGCTCTCCCATCTTAATAATCAGTAGTGCATAAGATTTGTACTATAATTATCAAAACGTATCAAGACGCACGAAGGTCCCTCTGATAATGAAAAGTATCTACTAAAAAATCGAACATCAGATACCGTGTATACCTTCCTTCATGTAGCTCTGAATGATACGATAAATATGAATTTCCCCAATGATACCATTGGCTGTTTGTGAAACTTTTAACGCGACTGACGCTAAAGTGACAGCATTTTTCATACAAGTCCATGGTGGCACTAATACGTTTAACTTTCATTTAAGAGTCAATTTCTCATGTAACTTATCACAGACAGACACTCCATTTAAAAGGAAAGAAAAAGATAACTCTCCAAAATCGCCCCTAACATTCCCCATCTCACGGTTAATAAGCTATGATAGGAGGAAATGCCAAGTGTATCTTTGAATGATAATGGAAAACCTAAGACCCAAAGCTTTGACACGGAAAATGATGCATAATGAACGCATGCATGTGAAGATGACTATATTCAAAAGACTGAAATGTCCATAAATCCTACTAAAAGATACTACTGTTTATATACTTTTTAAATAACCTCTGGTCTAAAATGGAATGAGCCTTGCTCAACGGTTAAATGGGGAATTTGATTGTTTTGGTTCACGACTCAGCGTAAATAACAATTACCTTTAAAAAAAGTACACGATTCATTTAGGATTTATATTCTTATACTGAGGCCATGATTTCATGTCCGCCTGAACAATTTTTAACAAAACTAAGCTTGGGCTTATGAAAATGTGTTTCATAATGTGACATTTTAGAAGAGAAGGAAGAATTCGGCCTCCTGCACACAAATGGTTAATAAAAGCATTTTTTCTATATAACTTTTCTCTTTGCACCTAACCGCAAACATAATGCAGTTTTCCTTTTCAGAAATTCTGCATTCAAAGCAGTTGGTTCTTGTTTAACTGATTATCAATCTATAAAAAAGCTCACTATTCTAGGGAATGCACATACAATCAGGCCAACGATCTTCATAAAGTACGGCTTTACAAGAACCGTCTGGGTCTATTACCTCCAAGGACAGATCTACAGCTTTGGAGATTTTCGGTTTTTGTAACATATCAATGAATTGGGGCGGAACGAGGTACCTGTGAATCTGCTAAAATTACTTCTTCTGCAAATCAACACTCATCTGTATTTGGTAACTGATAATTACATAAAAAAAAATCAAGTCTCCTCCTGTATCGCTGCCAAGTAGCCAACTAACAGGACTAACAGGAGGATATCACCGCATCAAACCAATAACCGATAGCATACGGAGACTATATTGTGATGTCAACAGAAAAACGCTGTACGCTTTTTATTCAGACCCTTAGTCAAGTGAGGACCATCCTTAATCGATTCGAGTTAATCAGGTAATGAGTCACGTTAATCCGAGAACATTAAGTGAAACGCCCCTTAACTAGAGTACCTTCCTTATCTTGTTTATTTACCGTGAAATGAGGCCATCCCGATCTAACGCTTCACCAGCGAAGAAGTGAGAAATACGAAGTGGATAAGCTAATGGACGGTCTGCTACCTCCCAAAGAGAGAGAGAGAGAGAGAGAGAGAGAGAGAGAGAGAGAGAGAGAGAGAGAGAGAGCATTTCTCTTCAACTAAGATTTCGTTCTATGCGTCTTAATCCGTCATGGTAACTGCGCCATAACTTGCATGTAAATTCGCACTCACATGCCCGTGCTTGTTTTTACGCAGATTTCACGGTTGCAAGTGTGTTGGACCTTTCACATCGTTTTCTTAGTAATAGTATCTTCATTTATATACAACTTTTATTTTTAACTTCTTTTAGAAGCAAAAATAACGTCTTGGGCCAGATGAATACAAATTACATTGACCTACAGTTGATTATCAGGTCGAGGCTCACTCAACCAAGCCGCTGGAAAATAAGTTTACCAAACATAAATATTAAACAAACACTCGATCGAAAGCAGGCTCAGAACTATCAGTTACTTGTTTCCCTTTGTCTCCACTATTACCTGTTCCCTATAACAGTCGACTATTAAACAAGTACTACAGTATTCACTGCCTTCTTCTCCGAATCAAAATTAGTCCTCCCGATTATGAGCAGGGGCACTAGGTAACACTTGCACCATGAAGCCAGGAAAAAGAAATGGAGAGAGATATAAATCCAGGCCCACAAAACCATCTCACGGGATGATGCCAATTTTAACATTCTTCTTTATCAAATAGTTGCTAAACTCCTGACAATGATTCCTTTCAGATGGGCCTCAAGACAATACGTCCCAAAACAGGAAAGAGCAAGAGGACGAGGATAATTGGATAGAACACTTGCAGGTAAATATACGAGTGCTTTTATTACATCTTATTCACACCATAAGAATGTCATAATATTTAATCCATTGATATAAATGTAAACTTACTCTTAAGCTCAAAATCTGTCAGTATCTTATTATCAGCGATCTTTCACTGTTACAAAAAGGTACTGAGTTTTGAAGATATTTACTATTGACATTATAAGAGTGTGTTCAGAGACTGTAAATTTCAGCTAAGGATTATCATTTGTTTTAACAAAGAAAGATACATCCTACCCTAACCTAACCTAACCTAACCTAGGGCGTTACATTTATTGTCGATGTAATCCAGGGAGGTTTATGATATCCCTTGAGATTGAGGATTGTAACCGTCGTCTCGTGTTTGTCCGAGAGAGAGAGTGTGTGTGTGTGTGGGTGTCCTTCTCCCTAAAAATTACATTCTTAGATCTCCCAAAATTAAATCACTTGTTTTCAGTCAAGAAAGACCACCTTTTGTAAAACTTTTCGCAGTACTCAGCACATAACTATTAACAAACAAGTCAAACGGACAGGCACACACGCTAACCAACACCCAAGCAAACTAACCAATATATATATATATATATATATATATAATTATATCCTATCTATATATAGATATAGATATCTATATATATCTATATATATATATATTATAGATATCTATATCTTATATATTATATATATATATATTTATATATATATGATATATATAAGATATTATATCATCTATATATTATATATATATTATATATATATATGTATATATATATATATATATATATATAAATATATAGATTAATATAACCTCCTCCATTATCGTTGAAAGAGGTAATGAAATAACATGGAACAAGCCTAAAAATCCGTTAAATACCTAGACATGTTTCCTAGGAATATAAGGCCTATATGTGAAAAAGGAGAACCGCAAAATTAATGAAATCTAAAGTAAAAATAATAAGATAATCATAGACTGATTCAAATTTGCATGTATAAATAGCAGAACATTAAAGTAGTGACAGTCCACCTTGAATCAGAGTAGCATAGCAGCTTCTCTGAAAACTTGGAAGAATCTTCATTAAATTCCTGGAACATCGTTCCACAGGAAAAGGAACGAGAGACCTCCAGCAACTGGACAACGCGATAACATGGTAATGGTACATCAGCAGAATGTTTCTGCTTAAGTTGTGCTTAAATTCTTGCTGGAGCAAGCTTTCTGTTGAATTATCTTATGGAGATGGCAGAACTGGGTAACTTTTAATAAGAATTCAAGTACATTATTTAAGAGAGCAGGATGACCTGGAAGCATCATCTAACACCTCAACTTTTCGTGATACATACTTATTACAATACTTGTATTATAGTTCCTTGAGCTCTTCTACCTACATTCCTTTTGAAAGACGATGACTTTTTGATACACTTAAGTTTCCTTCTTCGTATGGGGAATTAATGATTAATTACTATATTATTAACGGAAACCCAGTGCTCTCCCTCACTCCTCGATGGTCACACACAATGAAAAGACTTTCCTGGGTGATTCAAGAAGTTCTCGGCATCACCCGGAAGGGAGGTATCAAAAACTGTTTTGCTGAGACTGCAAATTGCAACAAATCGTATGGCTACCACAAGAACGTGAGGCCATCTGAAAGTCACTAGTTCCAAACAAAATCGCAAAATTGACAGACAAAAGGGCATCATGATTAATTATTTTATCCGTAAAGCAGGGTTATGACCGCCAAGGAACCCCAAGTAAAAATAGTCAGTAAACTCGGTAAGGGTTCCCCTTTCTTATTCCATCACTAAATAAAGGGCTGCAAGATTCACTGGGTCAAAGATAGCATAGATGATTAACTCCTATTGGGGAAAGCAAAAAAAAAAAATCAACTATCATTCTAAGATTTTGGATGACATTCGTTCAAATACCAGAAAGCAGAGGCCAAGGCACCGGAGCAGGTGCAAGACAGGTACATCTATTAACGAAAGAGGAAAATTTGGCCGGGAAGATTAGTAACCAAGGATGAGACACTGGTTCATTCATTTGAGCCAGAATCAAAGATTCAAAGGAAACAATAGAGATACTACAGTTCTATTTCCAAACAAATGAAAGCAAGTGCTACCTCTATTCAAAGCATAGGTCTGTATAGTTTGGGATTCCGAGGATGCTTTCATGATAAACAACTTGAAAAAGGTTTACTTCATTGAAAGGGAACATTATGTCTTCCTTTGGAAGATGCAACCTGACAAAATGGCCGCTGTGATCAAGTGGTACAGACCTACGCTCACTTTTGCTCAGTCCGCAAATTGCTCAAAGCCTATGCCCCTTAATTCACTCACCCGTAAGTGGGTACCATTGTCTCCTAAGTTTAAAAAAAAAAAATTAGGGCATGTGGCTAGCAACCTCTCTGAGAAATCTGAATGTCGTACCCTTCTGCACACATATATATATATATATATATATATGTGTGTGTGTGTGTGTGTGTGTGTGTGTGTGTGCATTAAGCTACAAATGTCCTTTAGTATCCAATTCGCTCTACCTCGGAATTAATATATTTTCATATATGTCAAGCGAAGGGAATTTTTTAGTTAATAATAGTTTCGTCCTCTTCTGGATTCGAACCAGCAGACAGAGGAGGTATCAGTGACGTTACCGAAGAGTCGATAACGCCACTGAAGTCCTGATTTCGCCTCTCTCGGATCCACGAGAGGACGAAATATTATAAACTGAAAAATTCCCCTCCGGTTAACATATATGAAAATATCTTAATTCCGAGGTAGAGCGAATTGGATACTGAAGGACACTTGTAGCTTAATAATGCATGTATATCAACCACGCTGATATATATATATTTATATATATATTTAATGCCACAGAAATTTGTAAATGAGATTAAATCTGGCATGGCTTTCAGTTAATTGCGTTCACACTCGGATAATGACATCAACACGTTAAAGTATTGCTGACTATAGTCGTCATTACTTACTGGATTGTCTGATTCATTTTTATTCCCCAGACTTTCATTACTTACCCACAAGAGGCTATAATTTTGTTAACTAATAGAAAAGGGAATGAACCTTTTTTTTTCTTTTTTTGCATTGTGTCAAATCATGTCATCATTATTTTCACTACTGTATCTCCAGATACTCAACACAAAAGTCCACCCTTTCTTGAAACAGCGAAACGTATCTTTCAACTAAATGGCCTCCTAATACATCCGTCATCCGTCTAGTAAAACGAACGCAGTATGGGAGACCGTTACCAATTGCAAATACCAATTATTGCTTTACATGAAATTGATGGACCTCCCCTTATTTCGACATGTCAAGAGCACAGCTCCATTATTCCACCGGTCACAAATTGGTTTCTCACAACAATTTGCATTTTAGGGGGAACTTACTATACGGACACAAAGCCAGTGGCCAATAATTGGTTCGAAAGCGGTGGTCCCGTACCTGTGCCAGTTATAAAGGTAGATCTCAATGTTGTCGATAAACTTTCTCTAGTTATGAGTCTCTTAAAATGGCGTTTTACGTCATAGATTTCATCAGTAGTCGTCTTAAAATGGCGTTTTACGTCATAGATTTCATCAGTAGTCGTCTTAAAATGGCGTTTTACGTCATAGATTTCATCAGTAGTCGTCATTAACAAATAAACCGAAATTTGCAATCAAAGTAGGAAGAGCAGCTGGTTAGGCTAAGGCTGTACCATCTGCCACTAAAGAGAGAAAGAGAGGGGGAGGGGGGAGGGGCATAGCCTGGGAGTTAAATGTTCATGACAAACTGGCAATTTAAAGCTTTTACTGAAAAGAAAGGCGAATTTCTAGTAGATTATACCGAAAAGAGCACCTGTATACAACAACAAAATGTTAAATCTACACACCCTCATTTTCTGCTACAATTTGTTTTACAAAATAGTAGAATACAGTGTACAGTACATTAAATTTTGATATGAAAAAACGTTTTCAAAAACGATAACTAAATACGTATAAAAAATACTACCGCATGAGATGACAAAATTACCGTGACCAAGTTTCAATGCAGCACAGAGCATATTTTTGATATAATGTAAAGTATGGGAAATCGTTCAAAAATGTTTCCAATATAATACTAAAATTTCGAGATTTTAGGTCATCCTAATCGCAGTTGCTGATATTCGTATAATAACGAACAATGTACGTTAGTAACAATTAAAACCTCCCATGATATTATCATTTCCACGTTTTTCAAAATTCCCCAAAAATCAAAGCCAGTGATAATACAGTAAGAGCTCGACCCTCTGCAGTTGCCACTAAGCGATGTAACATGTTTTAAAATACTGCGGTGGTTCCAGGCGTCTTCTCCCAAAACAACGCCATTTTCTATATAATTATGGGTTATGTTACTTAAATGGTTTCTTCCATTTATTGATTATATTGATAACTAGTTGCAATGTCCACCATCAACAACCCCAGCTCCGCCGATGAAGGATTAGTACCAATGGTAGAACACTTCGGAGCAAGTTCATTTCACGTCAGTGAAAACATGCTTTATGGCTTTGTCATCCGCAGATGAATCAGCAGTCAGGAACGGAGGCATGACGTCACTCGTGGTCTCTGCTTACAAATCGTCAAATGCCTAGAATGACTGAATACTCGCATTCCAATATCAAGCAAAGGTGCTGTAGATGTCTGTTTCAGAAATCCTTTAGGAACTGAAGTACTCAATATCATCATCTTCCCATCTGACTAACTGCATGCTAAGCTTAATAATCCATGAAATTTACAAAAGATTCCGATTCAGAATAAATTTTCCCCTCCAAGAATATGATTTCCCTCTCTTTATTCTTCTCTGTTAATTTGGTAAGTTCCGGGGAACAAAAAGTCTTTCACAGAGTTGCGCGAATTTAGGTATGGTCACCCGAACTAAGATACCTTATAATACAAAAATATAACGGGCCACAGACTGTTGAGTTGCAAATAAAAACGCTGAAGGAAGAATTGCCAAACAAGGTTTAACTGCAGCTTGAGGACAATCAATTGTTCATTCCCGGCCCGGTATGAAACAGGAAATATGACAAACAGAACGACAACAAATCTTCACTACTTAATGGATTTTTCAGACCGTCTATGAACGGCTAATTCCAGTCATTTAAGTGATAATATAATACATATAGTGAATGTTTTTTGTCTATACACTACCAAAATCGCATTGCATTTACACATGAGTGGTCAGACACAATCAAAACAACAATGTTTTAGATTAAGCCAGCCATGTAATGGCACTGGTTCTTACTCCTAGAGCAGCCGGTGAAAAATACTTTACAAGAGTGTATATTACATAAATAAATAAATTAATTAATTAAAATAGATAGATACACAGATAGATAGATAAATACATCCTTCTGTATCAAAGGCGTTTACTTGAACCTACACGCACCATGTCTACCAATGGAACACCCAGATTTTGAAGCCAAAACGCTCTCAAATTCAGAAGCTAACATTTTATGCTCTAATGTTATTCACAGTTATTCATTAATAAGTTTGGACATTTGACATTTTTATTTCTAAGAGCAAAGGCCAAGGGGACGGCAACCTAATACTCATTTCTACCCTAGTACCATACTCTTATCTGCTTGTGGAACTGTCATCTTACAAGTATAAATACTGTCAGGCTCAAAGTTTTGCCCAAGACCTTCCGCATCGACGAGTATGACACAGTTTATGTTATGTTCACTGTCCTTCTCACCAATACAGCAGTAGTGCCTAAACACATTAACTTCACTACCATTTCTAGCGATAAATAATTAGATAATAAAGTAAACAGTCACCAAAGCAAAGGCAAGTGTGTCAGAAATAATAATAATAATAATAATAATAATAATAATAATAATAATAATAATAATAATAATAGAAGATCCTTTCCATACACATCTGATGAAAATCAAACTAAAACTTACATTACAAACACCTTCGTAAATACATTTATACTTAGGCCTACAAGAAAACTGCCACATAATGCCTTCATTAGGAAATTACCTAAAAACGGATCTTTTTAAGGGGAAATAAATTACCTAATAAAGTTAGCTGGCGAAAAGTGAGAGGGGTGCCGACTAATTTTTGCTTAACCAAATAATGAGCTTTTACACAGATCTCTCTCTCTCTCTCTCTCTCTCTCTCTCTCTCTCTCTCCCTCTCCCCCTCTCTCTCTCTCTCTCTCTCTCTCTCTCTAAGACACTTTCTGTCCCCTTTCCCCGCACATCTTAAAATCTTTCTGACCATTCTTCTTCCTCAAGCTTTCTATCCCATCCTACGACACATTCCCAACACTATCTCTCTCTCTCTCTCTCTCTCTCTCTCTCTCTCTCTCTCTCTCTCTCTCTCTCTCGCTACCTACCTACCTCTCACCTGGGTCTAGTAACGAGCTGGAATTAATGAGAGAATTACGCTTAATTGGTGAGTGGCCCGATTAAAGGGGACCCAGTGATAAGTGTGGGTGTGCGAGTGTGCGTGCGTTGGTGCGCGAGTGTTTGTGCGTGAATACGTACATACGTTCACACATACACCTTCCAGCTACAGTAGCCTTACTTCCAAATGGCTCACAACAACCAATAGTGTTGCACGTAATGGAGTTTCTCCTCTTCACCTGCAGAGGTCGCCACATCATAGACCTTCAGAGCGATTGCTTACTGCTTTGGGAATTACACTTTCGCGTTCGCACATATCGCACGTTCTTTAATTACTATTAAATGGTGTAGATGGTAGAAAGAGAAAGAGAGAGAGAGAGAGAGAGAGAGAGAGAGAGAGAGCATCACCCCATTTATCTGGAAATTATGATCTTCCTGAGGTGAGAGGCCTTACATTCTATTTCAGCATTTGTACTTGAAACTAAAGACAGATACTGTGGAAGATAGAACGGATGTTCGTGCAAGTACTACTAATAATAAGGTTTTGGGAGTGTATTCAAGAGTTATTGAGCCAACTCTCCTCTGACGAATTTATTCAAGCGAAAGGAATAGAAGTCTCAGAGCTGAATTGTGAGAGTATTATGTAGAACGGGTATCACAGGAACGGAAGACTGATAAATGTGTTCATTCACTGGAGTGGTAAAATAGTTAATGAAGAGCAAAGGACGGATCAGAATAGTATTTTGAGAGGATTCGGTCATATGAAAAGAAAGGATGATGAGAGGTGGGTGACAAGAAACGACGGGACTCAAGGTGCCAGAAGTATTTAAAAAAAGAAGCGTTAGAGTGAATGCAAGACAGGTCAATGATCCAGGTCACATCTGGAGTAATTGAACTGATAATGACTACTGAGGTCATCAAAGGGTTAAGATTATCTTTATATTTAAATACAGACCTAACAGTCAAAGTCATATCGTAGGATCAACAGCATGTGGATAATGCTTACTTACGTAGGGTTTGATACACATTTTAATTGTAAGTCAACGAGACACCTGCATATATAATTTAATCATTGCTGGCACTTGGAATCTTTGGAGATAAATCTTATTCAAAAATTTATAGAATTAAAAAAAAATCTTTGCTGAAACTTTTGCAAATATTTCTGTATGTTCCCTAGCAAACGCATTCTGAGTGAGTGCCTTTTAGCTTGCCACCTACTTTTTATAGCACAAATGGCGATGACACCTTCCTGCTGTTTAGAATTACGCATCGGTGTTGCAAATGACTTGAATAGGCCAAAACAATGCAATCAAATTTAAAGTTTGCAACTGAATGTGAAGAATGGGAATGGGAGAAAAATTACAGATTGCCGATCTCACGATATGGCAAATTTAGAACAATAAGACTTGATATTAGTCGTGCTACTCAGTGAGATGCAAGAAAACAAAAATGAAGCTGACCAGTTGACAATATAGCAACTTGTATAAGACAGGTGAGATGCCCGGTATGCACGAAATCATGATGTTTATGGATGAGATTTATGGGCGGCTGCAGACATCCGCTACAGTGTTACTGTAGGGTTCTTTCTAATCTGGAAGGAGATCAGGCAGTGACTTCTTCTATGTCTTTCTTTAAAGCCACCCCAACCCCGATGAAAGATATAGCAGAAATAATAATGCTGATGATAATAACTAATCATAATAATGCTGATGATAATAACTAATCAGAATAATAACTGATGCAGTCGAAGGTTAAAATACCTCTAATACCGTGAAAGAACTGGTGAATGAACTAAGTTTGTTTGTAAATAGCAAGAAAATGTTTGCAAAGCAATTTTGAAAATGTCAGCAGACTTTCCCAGAGGAAGCAAAGTTCAAGGATTCGAGATGATTTGCTCATCAGTTTGACGGTGGTATCATACAACGTAATGGAAGTATAATATCCCTACATACCCAGGCATAACACTTGTTCTGAAGACGACAGAAAGGATAACATTGACCAAATCTTTCATGTAATTTGAAATTGTTGTGACTATAGTTATCGACGCAAAAACGAGACATAACAAATTATTATAGTCGTTAACTCAACGTAAAGAAAGAAAACAATCATTGTCCATCAAAATAAAAAAAAAAGATTCAAATTTTTTTCTGCCTAACTCAGCCATGAATAATCTCTCTCTCTCTCTCTCTCTCTCTCTCTCTCTCTCTCTCTCTCTCTCTCTCTCTCCTTCCTGGTATGTGTAGGTCAGTGTTGGAATGCCGAATATGCCCTAAGCCCACTCCCCTCCAGTATCCTCCCTCAGCCCCTTCTATCCCAATTTCCCCCTTTATCCTTAATTCCCTATTAATTTCCCCTCTTTCCCCTCAGCTGCAGTTAGATCTTAATATGTTTTAATTAAATAGGGTGGGATTAAAACTAGGGCTCCGAGATTATTTGGTCAGTAAACGGTACTTCTAAAAACTTCACAAGTGTTTTACTGATATTTTTCCTTAAAATAGTCAGCTTAGTCATATGAAGGGTGAATTTCTAGAACGGCTTTTTACGGATGTTCTAAACAATACAGAAGACACAAATGTGAACACAGAAAACCAAAGCATGGGACTGAAAATTAACCTTCTTGAAACATTACAAAAAAGTCTCAGCTCAGAATTCCACTGACACAAAAAATAAAAATATCATTAAAGTCCCCAAAAACTTTCAGGACATAAAACTGTAATCGATCTAACATATTGAGAAGAGCCTTTTGAAATCTTCTAACCTAAGCACGCGTAAAAGCGTAACTGAATGGTAGACAAGAAATCTTGTGGCGAAGCATTATTCACCCATATTTCAACAAAGACGATCGACAGTCACTGTCCAAGGGCTTGACAGAACGTCATTTGTTCAGGAAGCTACGAGGACATATCTGGTATTAGCTAATAACTGCATTAACCACTAACCATTTAGGCGAAGGGTTTTTAATCGTCAACAAGAAACATTATTTAAATATGCCATTATAATATATAGTGATTCATTGATAGATCTTAGGCATAATGCCAAGCACTGGGGCAACTAAGGTCATTCAGTGCTGAAAAGGAAATCGACAGTAAAAGGCTTGAAAGGTGTAACAGGAGGTAAACCTCAAAGCAGTTGCACTATAAATCAATACTTAAGAGAGGGTGGACAATAAGATGGAAGAAAGAGAATATGCACGGAGGTACAGTAAAAGGAATGAAAATAGTTGCAGCTAGGGCCCGAAGGGACGGTGCAAAGAACCTTAAGTAATGCCTACATTGCACCGCTTAGGTGCACTAACGGCACAACCCCCTACGGGAAACAATATTAGTGGTCTCAGGGTTCCCAATTTTTACACCGTAATTGTAAGATGGTATTCTAGATCATTCAAGTTTCAGTCTTAAGCTCAGTGATTAAACGAAACACATCGGTGTTATCTCTATAAAAAAACACTTTGAAGTTCACAAGTGCATTTAAAAGATAAAATTCCCGGTTAAACATAAGTAGAGCAAACATAAATTATTCATCTTTATAAAAAAAAAATATACATAGTATATATAATACACACAAATATACAATATATATATATATATATATATGCGTATGTGGGTCATATATACACGTGTGTGTTGTGTATATATATATATATATATATATATATATATATATATATATACATACATACATACATATATATATATATACATATATGTACGTATGTATTAACATACGTACATAACCTCATTACATATGTATTAGGCAACTGCGCTACCATCATACCTTACTTGCTGAATCGTGTTAAAGGCCTCGGACTTCCACTGAACAAGACGCTAAAAAAACCCGCATTGTTAAATACTGGGAAAATACAATATACATGTACATTCATAAAGCTCGAGCACACAGTCACATATTATATATATATATATATATATATATATATATAATATATATAATAGATATATACGATGAGAGAGAGAGAGAGAGAGAGAGAGAGAGTTTTAGTGGCATATGGCAAATGCAGTGGAAGCTTCCTGCAATGATTCAGTACTGCCTTACCTGCTGAATCAGCCGGTAAGGCATATGTAGCAACAATTGTTCACTTTTTTCACTTCATGTAATGATGGAATATATATATATATATATATATATATATATATATAATATATATATATTATATATATATATATAGATATATATTAGTTACACACTCTCTGTAAGCCTTGAACTGGCTTATGTACCACAAGATAAAACGTCGGCAGTGCAGTGGTTGCACAGCGGGATTCCACTAATGAACAAATTCTCTCAATAAATCCTACAACAGACGAAATTAGTTTCCTGGTGATCTGTAGTTCTGGTCAACTAATAGCAAAGATGAGCTTTGGAATCAAATTATATATATAATGCTTTTTAAAATTTCCTTTTCTTTCGTAACAAACTGTGACTATTGCTGAATAAAATATAGAACATAAGCCAAAGGCCAAGCGCTGGGACCTATGTGGTCATTTAGCGCTGGAAGGAAAAATGAGAGTAAACGATTACAAAGGTGTAAAAGGAGGAAAACCTCTCAGTTGTACTCTGAAATACTTGTTAGAAGAAGTTGGAAAGTAAGATGGAAGACAGAGAACATGAAAGGAGGTACAGTAAAAGGAATGAAATAGGGTTGCAGCTGGGGACGCTGCAAAGAACCTTAAGTAAGCACCGGGCGTGAGGTGTACTGACAGCACTACCCTCAACGCGTATTTCTCTTGTTGAAGAATAAATATAGGGTATTTAGGCTGATAAAAATGTGCATTGCCATATTTTGCTTCATCGCTCAACTTAGGCAACACGCAAACTCATTCTCTTTCTAAGCCGATCGGTAACCAACATGAGATTGATTCATTGATTTATCATTCACTATCATTACAGTATTTAGAACGACTATCACAAACATATAAACAAGTCTAATATTTAATCCTGTTAGGCGAGCGAATAAAACAGTTATTACCCCTGAATAATTTGAGGTGTCGCAACTAATGTTCACAGTTCCCCATCTGCGGTAAAAAATAAAAACCAAAGTAAACCTAATTATAAGAGAATCTATCAAGTATCCTACAGCTTCAGAGCAGGGTAATATTTCACGACTGAAATCTTAGTTAAAATGAAGCAGCAAAATTCTAATCAGTAAACATGTTTGGAAGATCTGACAAACTGCAATTCTATTACATTGCTGTCGCAGAAAAAAAAAAAAAAAACTGTGGAATAAAAACAACATCCCCCTTTCACGTTCTCGATATCTTTCCGTCTAGCCATTACATACTCTACAATACGGCCATTTCCCCACCTTTTACTTTTATTTTTGCTAATTTCATCAACGTACACTTGCTCTCCGTCCTTTTACCTGTGCTTTCCACTTGCATCGTCGTCCTCTATCTTCATCACCATATATTCAACTGGCAACATTTTAAACCTTTTCCCCTTCGCAATATACCTGCTCCTCTCTCTCTCTCTCTCTCTCTCTCTCTCTCTCTCTCTCATGCTTGTTCGCCTCTCTCTCTCTCTCTCTCTCTCTCTCTCTCTCTCACCCTCCTTATATCCTTTCCCCTGTTCACCTTCAGTCTACTCTCCTTACAAGCTTCATAATCCCACACCTACACATTCCTATCCGAGAGCTTTCCTTTCCCTCTTCTACCTTCTATAAACAACCCTTCATTGGGCCTCCCCCGCCATCAGTCCAAGACCCCGGCCGAAACCATGGACCTCCCGAGGCAGCGTATATCAGCATTACGCTCCCCGTCCCCGACTCCACCTCCGCCTCCGCCCCCGGCCCCTCCCGCTGAACTTGGTGCGGAAAGGATCAGGAGATCCCTCAAAAGTTGTGTCCTATATCACGCGGGGTCTGGCGTCACACACAAACATAAATCAAGGGAAGTGTTTTTTATTCCTGAAAAGAGGGAGACTTCGCCCGGGGGTAGGGAGGTGGAGGTCAAGAATGGGGGAGAAGGCTTAAGTGTGGAGTGCCTTATGGTCTTCTTTCCTCTTATTTCTCCCTAAATCAAGTCTTCTTGCTCGCTGTACGATTAAGACTTCGGGTGCGCTGTCTAACCTTCATTATTATTATTTTACATTTTTCCACAAATATATTCATACTCACTTTCGATATAGTCTCTGATCTTCATCTTTTATTCGTTAGCATTATTTGAAAAAGTTGCATGCCAAACTTCAATTCAGTTTACGATTTCAGGCGGTAAAGTCTGGAAAAGAAGGAATCTACTTCATCAAACAAAAGGAGGGTCATGGTCATGTGTTAACCTTACCATAGGCCTTGACCTTACCGAAAAAAAACAAAAGCTGTTTTTGTCACGGTAAGCATCACATACAAAAACAAGTTTCGTCAAGGCGACATGCACTAGATTTCAGTTATTACTAACCGGGAAAAAAATAAAAACTGCAAATGACTCACGATGGGAAGAGGAAATCAGATCATGCTGTCTACAGGAATACCTCAGAATATAACATTATATCAGTTGATATACTTGTAAATTTCTATCACAAACACAAACTCAAATTCAAATCTGACTGAAGTGTCGGAGAAGATCATTGGAATCAAAACTGAAATAAGATCCCTGCTATTTCAAAGTAATAATATTATCTAAATGTTGGCAGCCATGGCCACGCTCTGGGTTATGCACATTTTTAAAAAAAATTCGCAATCACTGGCTCTTTTCAAAATCATTTATCCAGAGGTTGTTTTATTACGCCAGGTGATTTCTTATGGAAAGGAATGATGACGAGATTTTTTATATCTTCAACTTACCTACGTTTCAACCAAATTAATCACACTATGATTCAAGGTTAGGAGCACACTAAAACACATTCACATACATACACACACACACACTATATATATATATATATATATATATATATAGATATATATATATATATATATATTATATATATATATATATATCTTATATATATGGATATATATATATAAAGGTTTTTGCCACGAAGTAAGAAATGAAAAGTGAGATAGCCAAGAACTTTCGGTCTACCACGACTGTATGATTCAGGCACAAGATCATACAGAGGAAAAACACAGTAAAAGTAGGCTTAATATCTATACTGACATTACAAGATTAGCAACAAGGTCGATTTCACTCTACAGAAACGAGGAAACGCCTGAGGAGCGCACACGTGGTCAATATATGATTCATCCAGAAAACAATACATTTTGAAAAAAACAAGGAGGCATCTACAACTTTTTACCATGAAATTTACTAAAATGTTCCCAAAAAATGAGTGAAAAGACGAAAAAAGGATATTAATATATCGAGCTGAGAGAGAGAGAGAGAGAGAGAGAGAGAGAGAGAGAGAGAGAGAGAGAGAAATAATAACTATATACATGTGGGACTAATTAATTAGTAGTTCATTTATTTTAAGGTCCTTCATAAACATTTTACAAATATATGGGTCCAAATGGTACAATCCCAGACTAAGATTTAGGTTGTTTTTATTAATGATTAGTATAATTGCTGATTCCAGTAAATTTCTTGAAACATAACCATTAGATCTAGCAATTAAAGAGGTATCGCCCTAATTAATATAATGAGATTTTTCACTCAGATGGATAAACAGTGCATTTGCAGTCTGAGCTGTTCTAACTGAATACATATGCTGCTTAATACTTACACATAGATTTTTACTTGACTGACCAACGTAAAAAGATGGGCAATCCTTACAAGGAATTTTGTAAATGATGTTATTTGTTACGGGACTATTCTTAATTAGCATATCTTTAACGGTATTGTTATAAGAGAACACTACATTAACATTAAACGATTTAAATATTGATTTTATGGTTTCAAATCCACGAAAGTAAGGCAACCTAAGTACATTTTTAGGGATTTCTTTCTCATTACTAGCAACACTATAAAACTTTTTGTGGGCTTTTTGATAACATAAATCAATTATATGAGGTGGGTAGCAGAGATCGTTTCCTATCTTTTTTATGTATTCTATTTCTTGGTCAAGATATTGTGGAGTTGTGATACGCAAAGCACGTAGGAACATAGAAGAAAAAATTGAAATTTTAATATTAAGATGGTGGCCAGAATAAAAATGTACATATGTTAAATTATTTGTGGGTTTTCTATAAATACTGAATTTGCATTGGAAAGATTCTCTATGTATTAATACATCTAGGAAAGGGATGACATTGTTATTTTCAATTTCAACAGTGAATTTTATGGATGGCACTAAATTATTCAATTTAGACAATAAATCATTTACATCGATGCCAACAGGTAAGACTACTAAGATGTCATCTACATATCTGTACCATTTTAAGTGGTCAAGTGTGATATTCGGGAGGTGTTGTCTTTCAAAAAATTCCATATATAAGTTTGAAAGGAGAGGTGATAAAGGGTTACCCATGGCCATACCAAATATTTGTTGGTAATATTCTCCATTAAAAATAAATCTGCAATCACAAATACACAACTTAATCAATGAAATTATGTGACTAACGGACATAGGTAATTCATGCAATACAAGTTCATTACTTAAATATTCTGGCACAGAGTCAATAGGGACTTTTGTAAACAAGGAACATACATCAAAACTGACAAAGATTTCACTAGGGTTTAGTACAATGTTATTTAATTTTTCCACAAGATCAAGAGAATTCCGGATGTGTGAATTAGATACAGTTCCAAGTAGCGGAGATAAGAAGTTAGTAAGATATTTAGATAGTTTATAAGCAATTGATCCTACAGTACTAATAATTGGGTACATAGGTTTGTTTTCCTTGTGAGTTTTAAGTAGGCCATATAAATAAGGTAAAGAGGGACACTTTACAGTTAATTTACACAAGATTTCTTTTTTATCTTTAATTTGATATTGATATTAAAGTTTGTTATTACTTGGTCCAACAGATTTTTTGCAAGTTTTTTATAAGTTATTTCATCTTCTAGTAAAGTATGCATGCGTGATATGTAGTCAGTTTTGTCCAGAACTACTAAACTATTGAATTTATCAGCCTTAGTAATGTGTAAGCTATTATTAATCTTCAATTCTTTTCAACTTTTTCTGTAGCGAGCAGGGAAGTTATTTTCATGATAGGCATGCGTAGCACTATATGTCATGCTTTTGATAATGTCTACATGATTTTGTGGTAGGTCACAGTATTTTTCAAACTTATATAGAGATGTCGCTATTGATAAAGCTGAGGTTTTGTTACAAATGAAGAAAGACAACCCAAAGCCTAATGCACGCACTGCATTATCACTTATTTGTTTGCTTGATAAATTCACCACACAATCACTTCTAGCATAATTGGTCCAATCACTGTTGTCGATAATGTTGTTTCATTTTCTGTCCAGTTTTCTAATCAAAGTGTCTGTAGTTCTATGAACTTTTCCATATATTTCTTGCCTTAATGCGTGTTTCCAATCAGCGGGAATCGAATAGTTGAAGATACGATCAACATCCTTTTAATGAATTTTCTTCAATGATGTTAAAACGTCACATTGCTGCTGCAAAAATGGAGGAAAAGGAGAAATTTAAAGAACTGGAAAAAGCCCGACGTAACTTCACAGTAAGCATCATATACAAAATGACAGCTGCAGTTATTTGTTTTCATTCAAATCCGTCTAGGATAGAGAGAGAATCTAGTGTAGACCTGTTACACTGTGACCCGAGCTGAGTGGAAGTTAGAATTTTATTTTCTCGAATGTGCCATGTTAGTCGAGCATTTACCATCTTTCCAAGTAATTTGCATAAGCTACTTGTTTTAAAGATATTGATCTGTAATTATTTACATTACTTGAATTCTTTCCAGGTTTGGAGATTGGAATTATTATAGTTTTACGCCATTCATCAGGAAATAAATTCCGAAGCCATAAATGATTATAAAATTGTAATAAGTATGACTTTAACAAAGGTGCTAAGTGATTGATCATCTCAAAACAAATATTGTCACCTCCAAGAGCAGATTTATTGCTGTTCATGAAAGCATATTCCAACTCTTCCATATTAAATTTTCTATTATAATATATATCTTCTTGTGTTTCAAAATTTATTGTTATTAGTTCTTCATTATTTTTCATTGTGCAGAAGTGTTCATCTAAATTTTTATCGCTACTTACATTTGCTAAGTTTTCTTCTATTATATTACTTATTTATTTTGGATCAAGTATACTTTCTCTATCTTTCAATATGGCATTTCTAGGTGGTTTAACATGGGTACCATTTATTTTCCCGAACCTTTCCCATATCTTTTTGTATGGGAGTATTATTAGAGAGATCTGATACATATTTCCTTCATGAAATGACTCTTCCTTGAATTACTTCCTTTTTAAATTTTGCAGATATTTTGTTGTATATAGGTTTTCATGTATCAATTTCTAGTAATAATATAGTGATATTTTGTAAAGTTCCTTCTAATATTGGTAATGTTTGATTTATTTTACTGAACTTTCTATTTAAATTATCTAGTTGGCTCCCTATTGAGTGTTTTATATCAATTAACTCTGTTAGTTTATCAGACCACCATGGGACTTTATGTTTTGTTGGATGGGGCTTTGACTTTGGAACATGTTTTACAGGATTATTATGTAATAAGGAAATTAATATTGGGAAATGATCACTGGTGTGCAAGTCATCAACTATATTCCAATCTATTCTGTCAACTATATTTGTTGAACACAGAGTTAGGTCTACTGAAGAAAATGTTCCATGTCTTTTCGAAAAATATGTGCTAATTTCGTTATCAAATATACAGCACATGTCATTTAACTTCATGTACTCTTCAATTTTACTCCCTGCTCTATTTGAGATTGTACAGTTACAGTCCCTGTCATGGTAATCGCTCTATAGCATAGAGTCATATATTAAAGGAAAGGAAAATGCATCTTCTTTGAGTAGGTCTGCAGCAAGGAGGCATTCGCGCACGTGTTGGAGGCATCTGTTCTCATGATTGTTTGAGAATCCCCAGGTGCGTTATGGAAATCAGCACGTGCCGTTGTTAGAAACGCCATGTATTATGATGCAACATTTCGTCGAGAGCCTTCTAGAGGGACGGTGATGTTCGCTGGTTAAGCTCTGCCCTTTTCAGCCCCGCCCCCAGATTGCCATATATATATATGACTGAGGAAGTCAGAGAGATCATAAGAGATAAGAGAGGAAGGAAGAGACGAAGGATAAGAGAGGAAGAGGACGCACGAGAGAGAGTGTGAACGGAAACAAGTAAAGTCTGCAGTTCATTGTCGGAGAGAGAGAGAGATTCGATGTCAAGTAACCCTTTTAGAGAAGATACGTTCTGCAGGTGGTTTTGAGGAGTAACCAGCCCTTCAAGTTTCAAGACTAAGGAATTCCTTCCTGCCATACGAAGATAAGAAGCCTTTTGAAGTATCTACTGTCCCCTTTTGTGAAGGCCTCGCTTCAAGCGCTGATTTTCGACAGCTGCAAAACTGGCCAGCAAGTATTTCATTACTGCACTTTTTTCCCTATTTTACTTATTGTCAGATTTAATTTTGTTATGTAAATAGGAGAACCCATTCTGCATTTATCTTGTTAATAAGCAAGTAAATAAATTTCTGTTCTGTTTGAGTTGCTTCCTATATTCGTATCCCGAGTTCCAACTGTTGGTGTTGAATCCTTTTTGTTTATTATAATAAAGAACCTGAGCGAACCTCAGTCCGTAACAGTTGGCGACCTTGCTAGTATACTCGGCACTGTAACAAATTGAAACAGGGAGAATATAAAAAGAACCAGAATGAGTGAGATGGCGAAAGAGTTTATTGAGTCTGGTAAGCTTCTAGGTCTAGAGGGGAATGATCTCTTGAGTATGATGAAAGGAAATAAAGAGAAAAGTATGAGAGAGATGAAAATGCAGCAAGAGAGAGAAATGTTGGTAATGCAGCAGGAAGAAAGAGAGAAAGAACGTAGGCATGAGTTGGAAATCGCTCAGTTAAGGCAAAGTACTCTTAACAGTCAGACAGGTGAGAACAAAAATGAAGCTGAAGGTTTGAGCATGAGAGCAGTGTTGAAATTAGTACCAAAGTTTGATGAGGAAGATGTAATGAAATGTTTCATGTGTTTTGAGAAGTTACTGGATAGAATAGGTTCTCCTAAAGAATTGTGGACTCTATATTTACAGTCAGTTTTGCGTGGTAGGACGCTTGTTGTGTATAGTTGTATGTCTAAGGAGGAATGCGATGATTATGACATTGCGAAAGAAACTGTTCTATGAAAGAAACTGTTCTTAGCGCATACAGGTTAGTACCCGATGAATACCGTAAGAAATTTAGAATTTTGAGAAAGGACAAGAATATTACGTATGTAGAATACGGTAAGAAGTTAGAAAGGCTGTTTTTTGATTGGTTAACTTCTGCTAAAGTTGATGATTTTGATGGTCTAAAGAACTTAGTATTGCTAGAAAACTTCAAAGATAACGTATCCCCTGCGATTATGCTTTATATAGAAGATAGGCGAGAAGTATCTTTTGTAGGAGCAACTGGGTTAGCAAACGAATGTAGTTTGACTCAAAATTTAAGTGTCAATAAGAAGCGAAATGATCCTTCATCTGGTAGAGTACAAAGCAGTAAAGGTTTCAGTTCGAGTAATAGCAATGCAAGTAAAAGTGACTATTACTGCTATGCATGCAGAAAACCTGGTCATACGTCTAAGGTTTGTAAGAATAAAAGGACGTTTAGTAGCCCAGAATTGACTTTTTTCCGATGTAATGAGAAAGTGCATTTAGCGAGAAATTGTGCTGTCGAAAGGAAGGACATTAAGAAACCAGTCAATCTAGTTAACCTTTCGTCAAGTAGGGATGATTTGATGAGAAAAACTAGGAATTTTGGGAGGAATTTCTGTCAGAAGGTGTAGTTTCCTCTCTTGGAGGAGGAGATTCGAGAGAAGTAGTCTTGCTTCGAGACACAGGAGCTGCTGTCTCACTAATTAGGGGAGAGAGTGTGCCAAACAAGGCAGAAATCAACATGGAAGAAAAAGTCATGTTAGGTGGATTTCCTAACACTTGTGTCCTTTGTCCTTTGTTGAAGGTAAACTTGGAAAGTCAGGCAGTGTCAGGAGAAGTAAGACTAGCAGTTGTTGACAGTTAGCCCATTGATGGCATTGACATTATTGTTGGTAATGACTTAGCTTTATCCAAGTATGTGAATCCTGTTGTAAGAGAGATTCCAGTGCCTGATATGGTAGTAACTAGGTCAAGTTTGGATACAGACATGGACTACAGTCATAGTTTGTTTGTGGATTCAAACGAGCAGGAGTTCGTGAATTCGAAAAAGTGTGATAGAGGTGGTGAGGTTGATCTTGGTGTGAGTGTGGCTGAGAGACCTGACTCTATCGGTAGTGACAGTGATAGACAAGCAGAAGGTGTAGCTGTCAAGAGTAACGTAGTCGATGTAGTGAAATCAAATAATAGTTACTGTGATGAAGTGGGCACTAACCTTTTAAATAAGGATGAGTTAGTCATGTTTTTAGAGAGAGGATGAGACACTAACCTGAATTTTTTAATGTTAGCTGGATGATGATCTCGATAATGTGTGTAAAGAAACGTTTTGTTTAAAAGACAAAGTTTTGTGTCATTATGTTCGTCCTAAGTCAGGTAGCAAAGAGGAAATCACCGAACAATTAGTGGTTCCTAGGAAGCTTTGTAAACTAGTTTTGAAGTTAGCACATGATGAGCAAGGACATTTGGGAGTAAATAAAACTTTCAAGTGTATTAGTAGGGCGTACTTTTGGCCTAAAATGAGAAGTGACATGAAGAGGTCTGTATTAAGCTGTCATGAATGCCAAATTGCTGGAAACCCGAATCAAGTAATACCCAGAGCTCCGTTGTGCAATATTCCTTCAGTAGGGGAACCTTTTGAGAATGTAGTTATCGATATGGTCGGACAATTGCCTAGAAGTAAGGGAGGGAGTATATATCTGTTAACAATCATTGAGAGACTAACTCGTTATCCAGAGGCTATACCCGTAAGAAGCTGTAATGCAAGGACTGTAGTTAAACGATTGTTAGATTATTTTTCTAAGTTTGGTCTGCCTCGTACTATACAGAATGATTATAGTAATTCTGTATCCAAATATTTCAGGGATAGAATGAAAGAGTTAGGTATTAAACTCGTAACTTCCACACCTTATCATCACAAATCACAAGGCATTGTGGAGCAGTTTCACCAAAGTTTAAAGCAGTGGTTCCCAAACTAGGGGGCTCGCCCCCTTAGGGGGGGTGTGAAGAGGATACAAGGGGGGGGGAGTTAAGTCATCTGCTCAAAAATATTTGTTTAATTAGAATAATGGAATCATTCAAAGAACAAACATCTGCCATTACATACATACAAAGTATAATTATAGCAGTCACTCCAACCCGTTTTCTATTAAGTCAGTTCTCCTTACACGTTTTGGGCACGTCACCGATACCAACCACACTAACGCCACTGAGGGACTCATCACAAACTCCCAACACTCCAACCCATCAACCCGAGCACATATTCACCTTGTCCAGGGTAGGGATTTATTTCACTCTTCAATTCTGGATTACATACCTTTCTTTAAGTTATTAAAATTTATTCACTATAACTGGTGAGCAATGTGATAATTTTTCCATAAGAAATTTTTGTGTGATTGCTTTCCTGTTCATACTTACTCATACAATCCAAATGTGATTATAGTGTTTTATTGTGATTTCATATGTGATATTACAATGGCTGTTCTGCTGCATATAATTGTGTGAATTTTTTCAGCACGTTCTTACATCATATCTGAAATGTTTGTTTGTGTGTATCGATGGTTGTTGTGTCGTTAGTGCGGGTCAACTGAAATTGTATACATTTTTGTGTGTAGTATATGATATGGTGAACAGGGACGATGGGGGCGCGTATGAGTGATGATTTGAAAGGATAGAATGATGCAGTATGGAATGTCTTGTTGATTGTGTGAAATACTCGTTGTGATCGAAAGTGTGAGAGGTGAATAATACGCGGTGAGTTTTATATGCTAGTTTGAATGTATTTGGTGAAGTGTGTGTGTTGATTCGAGTATAGGCAGCGAATTAAGTGTGTGAGACAAATTAAGTGTACTGTATTACTGAGAATTTTCGTGTGTGTAGTTTTACTCTGTTTGCTTCTTCCCATTGTATTTTCCGCTGTTGTTCTCATTGTCATTACTGTTAAGATATAAACCAAGTGGGGTGCTGAGTTTTTGTGGTATGTTACAGATTTATGATTTCCCATTGTGTGATCTATGTTATATGAATGTGTGGTGTGGTGCATGCCAATGCAGTATGTTATATGACTACTTAGTTGCTCCATGGTGCAGTTTATAAATTTGTTGCTATTTTCACTTTGCAAAAATGTCTGGAGCAAAGAAAAGAAAGTATTCAGATGGATATATCAAGTATGGCTTCACTGTTACAGAGAGGAATGGAATTCATCTCCCTGAGTGTGTCATATGCCATGAAGCAGGACTCAAGCAGTGTTTTTCATCAAGAAACATGGAAACTGGTGGAAGCATCTTACGAGTTGTCAGTACTTATTGCAAAAGCAAAGAAGCCTCACTCTGTGGGGGAGACTTGTAAAACCCGGCCTTTTGAGTGCTGCAAATACTGTGCTTGGGGAAGAAAGCCAAAGAAAGTTATCAAAGACTTCCTTATCAGATAACACAGTGAAGCATCGCACTGACGAACTTTCAGAAGACATAAAAGAACAAGTTTTGGACAAAATAAAAGCGTCTCGCTTCTTTGTAATACAGTGCGATGAAACTACTGATGTTGCTCACCTCTGCCAGCTGCTTGTTTATTCTTGATTCGTGGATGAAGGAACTGTGAAAGAAGAAATTCTTTTTTCATCAGCACTGGAGACAACAGCAAAGGCCATCAATGTTTTTTCAAAGGCTAATGAGTTTTTCCAAGAGTATGGTCTTTCATGGGAAAAAGTAGTCGGTGTTTGTATTGATGGTGCCCCAGCAATGATATGATCTCGCTCTGGATTTGTAAAGCTAGTGAAAGAAAAAAATCCTGCTGTAACTGGGACTCATTGTCTTATCCACAGACAATCATTAGCAAGCCAAACTCTGCCAGGTAATCTATGTAGTTCACTGAATTTGGCAATAAAAGTGGTGAATTTTGTAAAGCATAGCTCTTGAATTCTAGGCTTTTCGCAGCTCTTTGCTCAGATCTGGGCACTGATTACAAGACTCCCCTGTTTCACACAGAAGTCCACTGGCTTTCCAAGGGAAACATGCTAAGTTGTCTTTACGAGCTCAAGGATGAAATGGAAATTTTCTTGCAGAAGCAGAAACAAGACAAACTGTATGAAGCATTCAGAGAGGAAGACTTTCAGCTTTCACTAGCATACCTTGTGGACTTTTTTGAGGCTATCAACAACCTCAATTTGAAGTCACAAGGAAGAAACACAAACATCATTGCACACTCTGATGTAAACAGAGCTTTTACCGAAAAAAATTCATCTTTGGAAACGAAAAGTACAAGTTGGGAACTTTTCATCGTTCTCACATCTGAATGAGCTCTTATCTGAGAAGAGAAAACTTGAGCAGTATAACTTGCCAAAAGATGTTTTATCACATCTGGATTCCCTTGCTGACGAATTTATGCACTATTTTCCAGATGTTACAATGGAGAATTTTCTTTGGACATTGATGCAGAATCTATTTAACACTGATGTGGAGTTGTTACCGGAATCACTGCAACAGAAAGCCATTGATTTGAAATGTGACTCGAGCGCGAAAAGGGACTTTGCAACAATGAAGTTAGAAGTGTTTTGGGTGAAATATCTCCCCATGTACCCAAAAGTAGGTGAAGAAGCACTTCGTGTGATTCTTCCCTTTTCTTCTACTTATCTTTGTGAAGCAGAGTTTTCAGCTCTTGTTGTCCTGAAAACAAAACAGCGCAACTGACTTGATGTAGAAAATGATTTGCATTGTGCGCTGTCATCCTTCAATCATAGACTTTCTAATCTTGTGAGGAAAAAGCAGCAGCATCCATCTCACTAAATTAGTTCATAAATTGTGCCTTAGTCTCATGAGTCTTTCCAAATATTATATGCCATGTTTTCAAATTATCTATTCTTAAAATTGCAAGTCAGTTTTGCCAATTTGCTAATGTTCAAACTTATTTTCACTCCCTTTGAACCATATGTTAGTTTTCAGTTATTTAGAAAAATGTCTCTGGAATGTACTATTATTTGTTTAAGTGGCTTTCATTATTAAAATTTAATACAAACAAAAATCTGTTTTCCTGGACAATGCTAAGAAACAAATGCAAGAATCATTTCACATGAACAAAAGAGGGAGTGGGGGCATGCGGGTCTACTGGAAGCAAAACGGGGGTGTCAGGTAAGATAGTTTGGGAACCACTGCTTTAAAGAGTTGTTTACGATAACTGTGGAATAACTTTGAACATGACTGGGAAGAAAAGTTACCTTTTGTTTTGTTAGCTTTACGGATGGCACCGAATGACACTACAGGATTTAGTCCTTTCGAGCTGGTTTTCGGTCACACCGCTAAAGGTCCTTTGGTAATGTTAAATTGTAAGTTAATGCTTAAAGAAGGTAGAGAAGAGTACATACCTAATCTAGAGTATTATAAAAACAATTTAAGAGATGCTTGGCAACTGGCAAAGGCGAACAAGAGTGAAAGTCAAGGGGAAACTAAAAGGAAACATGATCTTAGAGCGAAGGAGAGAAGTTTCTGTGTGGGAGATAAAGTTTTAGTATTAGTCCTGAAAGAAGGTCCTTCTTTATCTTATAAGTTCGAAGGTCCTTTTTCCATTTTAGAAAAGAAGGGAAATCTAAATTATTTAATCGATATGGGTAAGCATAGAGCAAAGTGGATGCATGTAAACTTGCTAAAGACATATAACGAACGCCCCGTGCCGTGCCCACCGCCAGTGCCCGTAGTAACAGTGTCACAGAGAGAAATTAATTTTGAAAAAACCTCAGAGGTGCTTAAGAATTTCCAAGTTTTTAATTAATCAGAGTTCAGAAAAGGAAAAATTAAGGGGAAAAGATAATGTTATAGCTGATAGCCTCTCTAGAGATTTTTCGGAATGAGAAGACTGATGACAGTTTTCTGTGTTTGCACGGTTGGGTTAGTGAATGGGGACGTATGCCTGTTTAACTGAGCTAAAGCTTTATGCAGAATTGTTCCCCTGTTGTTTAATTCTTGTTTCTCTTTAGAAAAAAATAAAATCATATATTATAGGAAAGGAAAATGCATCTTCGAGTAGGTCTGCAGCAAGGAGGCATTCACTCACGTGTTGGAGGCGTCTATTCTCACGATTGTTCGAGAATCCCCAGGTGCGTTATGGAACTCAACACGTGCCGTCATTAGAAACGCCACGTATTATGATGCAACATTTCGTCGAGAGCCTTCTAGAGGGATGGTGACGTTCACTGGTTAAGCTGCGCCCTTTTCAGCCCCGCCCCAGATCGCCGTATATATATATATTATATATATAGATTATTATAGATATATAGATATATATATATAGATATATATATGAGTAGATATAGGATATATATATATCCTATATATAGATATATATATATACATATATATAGATATATATATATATATATATAGATATATATATATATATGTATATGATAGATATAGAGAGATATAGGATATAGACATATATGATATATATATAGATAATATATATACATGATAGATACATATATAATTTAATAACATATACATAGATAGAGATAACTATATATATTATGTAGATATATTATAATTATAATATAACCTATATATATTAGATATATACCATTGTAGTATATATAGATATATATATATATTATATATAATAAAGCTATAAAAAGATTACTATATTATTATATATCATATATATATATAGATATATATCTATATATATATATAATATATATATATATATATACATATATATATATATGTATATATATACATACATACATATATGATATATATATATATATATATATATATATATATATATGTTACGCATAATGTTGATAATTGCCTAATGTGAACATTAGGCAGAAAAATTGCCTAATCTCCATATTAGGCAATTTGTTTTGCACAATGTTGACAATAGGCAAATTACTTGCCTATTTGTCAACATTATTCATGATTTTCAGATTAGGCGAGGGTATTTTGCCTAATGTGAATTGAATGACGAACCACTGTAACTGGAGTGTTGTTCGAAACTTTGGGTCTGTCACTTAAGCCATTATCCATTGGTCAATGTGCTACGCTGAGGGTCCCGGATGTGGATCGTGGTCCAACAGATCCTAAAAATCTGTTAGTGGTCGTCCTCAAGGAACAAGATGGACTATACACTGTAGGTTGTCGGGAGGTAATTCTTGGACCAAAATTTACAGCAGCTGATCTAAGTGCAATCAAGTAGCCCCTGATAAAGTCTGAAGAGGTTCCTGATATCTGCCTATCGATTAGAACAGCAACAGCAAGAGCCACTGGTGGGCAAGGATATATAAAGTGTCAATGTACTACTCAACGTACATCAGGACGATGCAGCTACCTAAGAAAAAAATTTAAATGCAACTCGCGCTGTCACCCGGGCAGATCATGCAAAAATTTCTGACTGGACTCAACTGAACCCTGAGATCTATTGACTTATTTCTCTTTTACTGATATTGCATTAATTATTTTTATATTTATTCAAATAAATTGGAATTCTTTAAACTGTCCCTACATTAACCATGTTGCCTTCTCTTGTAACCCCCCGTGGGTTGCCTGTTGTATTAATTTCTATTTCTACACTAAACCATGATATATGTTTAGATTAGGCAGTCGTATTCACATCGGGCAAAATTGAGTTGCATAATTTGAACACCAGGCACTTTTTGCCTAATGTTAACAAATTGTAAACTTTATGCAAACTGCTTGCTTAATGTGCACATTGGGTAATTTTCTGCCTAATGGTCACATTAGGCAATTATCCACATTATGCGTAACATATATATGACCGAGGTAGTCACAGAGATCATCAGAGATAAGAGAAGAAGGAAGAGATGAAGGATAAGAGAGGAAGAGGACGCACGAGAGAGAGTGTGAACAGAAACAAGTAAAGTCCACAGTTCATCGTCAAAGAGAGAGAGAGAGAGAGAGAGAGAGAGATCCCGACATCGAGTAACCCTTTTAGAGAAGAAACGTCCTGCAGGTAGTTTTGAGGAGTAACCCGCCCTTCAAGTTTTAAGACTAAGGAATTCCTTACTGCCGTACGAAGATAAGAAGCCGTCTGAATTTTCTACTGTACCCTTTTGTGAAGCCCTCGCTTCGAGCACTGATTTTCGACAGCTGCAAAACTGGCCAGCAAGTATTTCATTACTGCACTGTTTCCCATTTTACATATTGTCAGATTTAATTTTGTTATGTAAATAGGAGAAACCATTCTGCATTTATCTTTGTTAATAAGCTTGTAAATAAACTTCTGTTCTGTTTGAGTTGCTTTCTATGTTCGTATCCCGAGTTCCAACTGTTGGTGTTGAATCTTTTTTGTTTATTATAATAAAGAACCTAAGTGGATCTCAGCCCGTAACAGTCCCATATCAGGTTGTGAGCATTAAAATCTCCTACTATTAATGTAGGTTCTCTGGCATTCCCAAACAAATCCTTAACTTTATCTATGTCGTAATTTTTGTTAGACTGGTTGTATATGATATAAATTACATAATCAGAGTTTTTTATTCGTATTTTGATACTTGATATTTGCAAGTCAGCAAAGTTTACAGGTACTCTGTCATAACATACTTTGTTATGTGCATATATAGCAGTATCTAAATTTCCTTCTTCTTCTCTAGATGGAGATACTAAGTATTATTTACCGATTGTTGATATTGTTTTATTGACATGTTGTAAACATAATATCATTGGTTCGTATTCTTTCATTAAGCGTTGTAATTCTCCCAAATGTAATCTGGTCTGGAGACCATTTATATTCCATTGTAGTATATAATTATTGAATATATTATGTTAAGAGTGTTCAGGCATTACTTTCTTGTTGGGGATTATCCATTTGCATTTTTTCTAAAATTTTATTTACGACATTTATTTGTTTTTCCTTATAAGACATTAGGTGTCCAATGCACATACAGCCTTTTTTGTGAGTCTCTAAACTAGTGGTTTCTTTACTTCTATATTTTATCAAATTTCGTATAGTGTTTGTTAAACTGTCTTTTGTTATGCTTCTGTTTTTGTTGCATAATTCGATGAAACATTCATTACATCTGCCTGTGTCATCCTTTTCTCATTTACTCTTGGTGCACCAATTACTGGTGATGGAGTAATCTCTTCTCCCTTCACATAATCATTTTTGTCTACGATTTCTTTATTGTTCTGGGTATTTGCATCCACTGCTTCTATTATCACTTTAGGAGACAAAGGTATGTTCTTATCATTTTCTGGTTTGTGTGCTTTTATTGGATCCTTGGTCTTTGCTTTCACAGATACCTCTCTAATAATTGTTGGCTTTTTGGTTTGGGTGGAGTTCTCTCTAAAGGCCTCTTTTTATCTTTAGCTTCCAGCTCTTTATAACAATCTTGCAATGTTTCAGTGATACATGTATAATTTTCTTGTGTTTCCATTTCCCTTAATATCTCAAATGTATTTGAACATATATTTGCGCAAGTTTCTTGGTTTGTTGCTATATTAGTTTCTTGTAAATTTATTTTTTCTTTAGATTTATCTATAGGGGTTTGTTATTTCCATTTTTGTTTCATTCCTTAAGCTCATTACAGTAGAGAACATTTGCTTCCTAGTGGGATCATGCATTCTTCTAACTCTCAACTCTAGTTTGGCTTCTCTTATTGGCATTCCTGATCTCTCTTGAAGTAATTTTAATTCTGTATTGTATATATAATACATACAATCCTTAGACCTAGCATGGTGTTGTTGGCAACAGTTCATACATTTTGGTTCACCACACTTCCACTGCGTGGTATGTTCATCAGATCCACAATACGCAAATATCAATATATTTCTGCAGTTTTTCCATGTAGGTCCACATTTGCTAAAGTTTTGGCACCGAGACATATGGTCTCAGTTCTCTTTTTTGGACAATGATTTTAATTTTGAAAGGCAATTCTTGGCCTTCAAATTTTATTTTTGCTATTCTCAATGTATATTTCAACATCTTGCACGTTGTTGTACCTTTTTTAAGGGAATCCAGCTAAATATTTTTTCTATTGGCTCCTCACTTTTAGGAAGTACTACAGTACCCTGTATGCTCTTCATAGTGTCATGCTTTCTTATCTTTACCTTTATATTGTCAATGTTCTTTATGGTTAAATAATTTTCGGATTGATTTTTTTAGTGGTTTCTATTAACAACACCTGGTCTTTTATTTGTCTAAATGACATTTCTGAGGTTGGGTGCCTACTTAACTAATAATTTTCCAATCTTAATGCGAATATTTTTTTGTCAGTTTCCAAGGTCAAGAACCTTGACCAACTTCTACTCCCAAAGAGGGAGTCAAAGTGAGTCAAGGTTGGGTTAATTCGATATTTACTTTTTCTTTGTGGCTTGTATGGTATTAAAGTTTTAGTACCAACCTGCTCTGCATTACCTGGGATTTCCTTAGAATAGTCCATTGCCATGCCAGAAATCGTAAGGATTTTTGTTTTGTTTTCCATATAACAAAATTAAATATTTTGTCCAGGATGAGATCCCTCTGACCAGGCAGGCCTAACTGAGGGAGGAGCAATACTGTTACACAGTGGTAACTGCCCTGGGACACTCGCCTGGATATACGCCATACCCACAGTGCCTGAAGGGTCGTCAGCCTGTCGAGATCAGACACAGCACTTTTAGCATGGCTTGACATAAAAATTTCCCCTCACTCTACCACGTCAGGTACTCTCGTTTTATGGGTGGAGTGGCATGCTGTCCAACTCCACCCTCCATCAAGTTAAATGGGCAGTGAAATCAGTAGTCCAAAACTATGCCAAGGTCGTCAACGAAAGAAGAAGGGAAGGGGGAAAATTTAAAGTTGAATCCTCCGCAGAGAGAGTAGGCATAAAGGGGGATACCCTCTCTGCAGTGAATCCCTAAGCCCCCAACCTCGCCAAGGAGTTGTGATCGGGGGTCTGCAATGCAGAATGCATGCAATTAATTACTTTGTGAAAATAATACAACTAAGGGTTCGAGGATGCACTGATGGCGCCATGGGATCTTCGGATATAACACTGTTGAATTCACTTACAAATACAAGCAATAACCAAGTCAGGTCTATATGAGAATTGCATTTGGAAAGTGGAAAAGGTTTAGCAAAAGAAAAAGAACTAACTATATGACTGGTAAAACTCAGATTCCTGGCACATTACCTTACTTTGGAGAGATGAGTCCTCCTAGAATTACCAGTTAGGGTGGGTAGGGGTACAGGGGAATTGGCAATGAAAAAGATACTGAACTGGAAGTCAGCCATGTAGTTAGGGCAGGCTCAAACAGAGCAGAGTTCAAGGAGCAGTATATGTGTTGGAGCTGCATCTCAGGTGTCTTTGGCAAGCGCAGGTGGTGCGAGGCCTTTAATGGTTTCTGCTGGATCAATTTTCCCATTCTCCCAAGTATTCGGTTTTCTATCATGACCTCGTGGGTTACTCTGTTGACTGCATGTTCTACGCCCTGACTTCCTAGGATGTCTGGCGCCACATGGTCAATCCATACATCTTCAATGCAAGTTCTTCATTTATATACCTCACTAAACATTCAGGCAAAACCTCATCTTCCTTTCCTGATTTTGGATGAACAAAACAAAAATGGAAGAAGGCTGTTTCCCAGCATGATATTGCTTCCACATGATTGGGTAAGTACATACCATCCGGTGGTATCTAATAAAGTTACATCACTTTAGAGACGTGCTCATCATTTGGCGTTTTGTCCATGTTTAGTTTTTATAAGAAGTAGCATCTCTGGACTTGTAGTCGTAAATATCTACGGAGATTATAATACAAAAAATCAGGCATCCACCACCAACTTTAATTATAGACGTAATTCATGATTGTTAGAAGCATTTGCGACAAAACTTCACTATGTTTTTGTGATGTGGTTGTTTTGCTGCAGCTGCTTACTGACTCTACCAAACAAATTTTTTACCTTTCAGCAACTTTTTTTCATTACTTTCCGTCATATATTTTTCAGTTGATGAAAATCATAAAATATTTAAATGTTTGATTTCATCTAATTTTACATTCTTTTAATTATCCACTGCACTATTTCCTTCAGTCTTGTACCATCACAGAAGTTCATCAAGAAAGAAAAATTCCCGTTATCTTAAAAGATTTTCTTGAATAACTAAAGTTATACGTGAACTAAGAAATATTCGTGGTCTACTTTACTATAATGATCATTCGTTTTGATCATTCCTCCTGCCAATATAGTCTTGGTCAAACATCCATTAAAAGTCAATTTAACAAACAGTTTTATTCCATTATTTCTCCTTTTATTTTCGGTCCTATCAACATATACACTTTAATCACATAAGACTGGGCTTATCTTAACTGTCCACGCTCACACTCAAAATTTAGCTCTCTCTCTCTCTCTCTCTCTCTCTCTCTCTCTCTCTCTCTCTCTCTCTCGTATCATTAATAAAAAAATATTTGTAACACAGGTAAGCCACGCCCACCTAAAGGTGAACCTTGACGTCTCCTTAGAGAGGGGGACAATCTTGTTATCACTAAGGTTAATATCTCCACTTAAGCCACTTTGCATAATCAGTTCCCCCAGCACGGGCAACTCGTTCTCAGCTCCCTCGACTGAATAACCCCAGCACTCCGATGAGCACTTTAAACGAAAAGGGAAAAATCCACGGAAAAGGAACAAGAAACTAATTTTTAAAAAAGGACGATCCAAAAAATTTGCGGAATTTACAAGGTGACCGAAACCATAGGTATACATAGGATACACTCTTTTTCCTAATCTATACGTTTAAAAATCTTCTCGCAGAAAACATACATTAGTAGTGACAACGACGTCATTTCTGATAAGGATTCTAAATACAGGCTACCACTTTTGCTATCAATATACCCATTGAACTATTTCTACTACAACTATTAATGAATTCTTCTATAATAATTGAAAAGGTTATCATCATTCGTATTATTTTTGTTTGTTAATTTTCGAATCATCTTTTTCATCAGACCCAATCCCAGGGTTTCCTGACTATTTAAATCTAAAGATTATGAGACTGACCAACTTTTAAGTCTCTATGCAACAAAAAAAAAATCATCAAAAAACTTAAACAGACATCTTCTTTCCCACCGTTATCACTACATTAACGGGTTAGTTGCCTGATATGGCTTATCTTCTATGAAAGGCATCATCTTCCACCATATATGGATATCTTTACATACATATTATATAAAATTCTAATAATTCACCTGATAGCAACTTCCAATCAATTATGACCTCAATCCCTTGGGTTATCCCCACACAATAAGTCGCATTACGAAGACTGTAAAACTGGGAAATAATTTGTTTATGCCATTATATAACTACCACATCTGCTATGAGCAGCATAATACCTGAGACTGATCAGCAATGGTTCTTAAGAGAAATTCTCAAGATTTTTGTGGAATGTGCTTTCCAATACTAAGGTTGATCTTAAATGGGGTTTTTCTTGGAAATCCTCAGTTGTTCTGATATCAAAGGCCACTTCCTTTCTCTGACATGGTGAAGTTCGCTAACTGTAATGGGCAATTTGGCAGATATCTTCTTCTTAGTATTATCAAACAAGAAGACTTTCTCTTGGGCAAACCTTGTGACAAATATGTTTCATCGGCACCACTGATTTTTTATGGAACCTATTATATATGTTGCATGAAATGATCCTCTGCTGAAAGACTGAGACTAATTATAACTCTGCAGGACACGTACACACAAACCATGTTCTATTTAGCTAATAACTAAACATTTTTTTACACCTTTTACAACGTTATATACTAGCGGTCTGTCAAGAAGTTGTTCATTAGCTCTTCTTCTTTGTGGTGTTAATTGGTCGACTATTCACCCAAAAAGCAAATTTGAACGCAGATACTTTAAATTGTCCAACAGCACCTCAGGTGTCCCATAGGGTAAGGGGGAAGGTCTGTGTTGGATGGATGGATGTAATATAAGATTTAGGGCTAGGGGCTGGGACTAGGACCCAAAGGGTCATTCAGCCCCATCGTGAGGTATGATTATGAGCAAAGGTTAGGTGTGTATTATATGTGAGTACAGACTGAATAAAAACTGAAGAGATAAAATCATTATATATTATATATATACGAGTAATTAGTAAAAATATGTATGATACCAGTTCTTAAAATATTGAAACTACATTATAATGCTAAAAATCTATTATATCTTATTTAATAAATCTATTTCTTTTAAAAACTTTAATACAGCTTCTACATCTGTATCATTATCTAAAATCTTTGCTAAGAGCTTGCTGCAAGCCCAATTTTCAAAGTTTAATAATCCCGGGATATTTTTGCACATCCCGGGAAATCCCGGGATAAAATTAAACACAAAAATAGGGACAATTTTGACTGCAGGATGGTTGTGGACTTGTGGATTTGGTTAAATTTTCTGTATACATTTTCGATTCCTTCATTTATTTGAGTAAAATCGCGGTCATTCATTTAATCATTATTGCTTTCTGAGAATGGAAAACTTAATTGTGTGTTGTGTTACTTAAGATTTTATCATAAAAGTCCATATATGCTTATTAATCAGTTTATTTTATAATTTTTCTTTTGGCTTATTCATTTTATTATATTTGTTGTCATTAATTATTGTTTTCCTTCCTGCTCAGTTAAATGAGAAGAGTACTTAAAGACAGAAAATGTTAAAAAAGATAAATTAAGAAAAATTAAATGTAAGCCTTCTTTATTTATAATATCATTAAGAAAAATTAAATGTATACATTCTTTATTTATAATATTATATGAACTAAATGATTGGTTAATTCATTTGATTAAATTTGCTGTCATTAATTATTGTTTTTATTTTATGGAAAATGGCTCTTGTTATTTATGATCTTATTATCAAAATTCCATTCATGCTCATGATGCTCGTTAATCATTTTAGTTTACATATGAATCCAGAATATAGGTTGTTTCATTTTGATTAATTCATTTGATTAAATTTACTGTCATTTATTATTGCTTTCATTTTATGGAAAATTGTCCGTTATTTAAGATCTTATTCTATGAGAAACTTCTTAATCATTTAGTTCATATTATAAATAAAGAAAGGACACGTTTAATTTCTCTTCATTTATTTTTACTAAATTTTCTGTCATTAAGTACTTTTTTCATTTCACTGAGTATAAATGAAAACAATTGCATTTTTTATCAATGATAATGAACTATAATTTACATTGTCATTAGCATTGCAATTTGAAAGTAGAACAAAAATATAGTAGCAAACGAAGCATATTTTAACTCTTGTTCTTATTCCTTTCAATTTTTACTTTGTTGAGAAACCAAGTGGAATTAAACATGAGGTGGAATTAATATGACAGTCAAGCAACAGTAATATTTCTGTATATCTAGTAATGTTAAGCACATCAAAAACCTGAAAGGGAAACTAGGTATAATGTGGAATTTTAGACTATTAAAAATTCTGGTAATTTCCGGGATCTCAGGATTAGGGCTAATTTTTTCCAGGAATCCCGGGACAAAGGAAAAGCTCCAAAACGACAATCGCTAGTTGACACTGCACCAAAATGTGCTCAACTTACATGTGGATGTTACAATGAGCACATTCTGGAGACTCAGAGCCTTCTGCCAGATATAAGATTTAATCTTTTTACGTAAATCTGTGTGGGGACATTGGGTAAATTAACTGAAATATTAGTGCTAGCAAACTTAGCTTCTGCGTCTGCATGTTCGTTCCCTTTTAGTCTAACATGAGCAGGTACCCAGCAGAAGCATACAGATCTGTGCCGAGAATGAATATCGCACAGCCACTCTCGAGCCTTTTGCACTAAAGGATGGAATGGATTATATTTACAAATACTATCTATTACACTTTGAGAGTCTGTATAGATAACCGATTTCTCGGTGTTAGAGTTAAACACTTCTCTCAAAGCGTGGACTACAGCAGTCAACTCAGCCGAAAACGAAGAAGCAGAGTCAGCCAGCCAACCTAAGCTGGAGTTTTCTTTGGTTATGACTGCACAGCCAATCCCAATCTCTGTGTTTTGATCCATCAGTAAATATCTTGCAATCTTTCGCATGATGCCGATCATGCTCCAAAAATTTGGATTTTACATCCTGTGGGGGAGAGCTCTTTTTACATGTCTGTAGAGCAACGTTCTACAGTAGCTACAAGCCATGGTGGGTGTTCTAGAAACTGAACTGGCCAGATTTTATCGTTAAGGATGTTATTGTTATTCAGCTGTTCTTTAAGGCGTACTTGAAACTGTTTAGAGTTTGCTTTGTATCTGATAGACAGCGTCTGATTTAGTAATTTATTCGATGGTTTATTAGATGAGCTTTTGACCATTAATGCATATCGAAGTCCCAATTCCGCCCTGCCGAGATATAGGGGCAGGTGATGAGTATCAACATAAATAATCTCAATGGGAGAAGTCCGAAATGCCCAAAGAAGATTCTCAGGCCCATGTTATGCATAACATCCAATTCACGAAACTTTGTCTTACTTGCAGAAGAGTATATTTGGCAGCCATATTCCAGCCTTGAGAGACTTAATGCATCATATAAACGAAGCAGTGATTTCTTAACTGCTCCCCAATAAAAACTGGAGATGACCTTTAAAATGTCTAATGTGATCATCAATGTGACTTGACCAAGTCAACTTTTAATAAAAAAAACTTTACTTTCTCTTTATATGATAAAATCTCCCCATGTAAAAAAAAGATTTGGCACTACTTACTCATGTCTGGTTCTTGTAAAGTGTATTGCAACAGTTTTAGCCGATGAAAATTTAAAACCATTTTTTTTCTCATTTCCACCCACATATTGCATCTATATTCTTTTATAAGTCCCTACATGCAGAAAGGGCATCATATGACGTTATCTATATAACTAGATCATCAACAATTAATGACCCTTTTACACAAGGTGAAAGGACATCAAGGATCCAATTTATTGCTATGGCAAAACATGTGACACTCAAGACACTGCCCTGTGGGAACCCTTCTACCTGACAGTAAGAGGATGATAGAGTGGCTCCCACATATTTTTAAAAATTTATTTAGATAAAAAAGAATTTAAAAATTTCATCATGTTCCCTTTTAATCCCACTCTATGAAACTGTTTTAGAACTCCATATCGCAAAGTGGTATTGTATGCCAACTCCATATAAAAAAACACTGCAATGGTTTGGCACCCAGTAGCAAACCCTAGCTGAATTGGGTTGGAAAGCTTCAGGAGAGGATCTAGGGTACTCCTATTTTTCCAAAAACCATATTGGTTAGGAGATAGGAGGTTTCTAGATTCTAAATACCACACCAAACGAGTATTGGTCATCTTCTCAATCAGCTTGCATATGCAACTAGTCAGAGCTATGGGACGATAACTAGTTGTTTGAAGAGGATCTTTGTGGGGCTTTTGCACTGGTATAATAATTTTTAGCTCCTTGGCAGGACCCCAGTTTCCCATACTTTATTATTTTTAAAAGTAAGAACTCATCATCTGATGGAAGTTGACGATCATGGCATACAAGATAACATCTTCACCAGGAGACGAATCTTCAGTGGATGATAATGCATCCTGTAGTTCTCCAAGTGAAAAGAGGGCATTTTATTCATCAGAGTTATCTGGGGAAAAATTTATGGCAACTTGAGTGTCTCGTATTCCGAGAAGTGATTTCCTAATGCTTCTGCTACTTCCCGTAGTTCCAAGATGATAATAATATTAATTTTCAGAGTTCGAGGAGGGGAAGGTACAAATTTTCCACTAAGCTTTTTTTTATTTTCCCCAAATCGATCCGTGAGTATGTCTTGGAGGTGATCCCATTTATATAGTATATCCAGGATTCTCGCTTGGTTTTACAATAATAGCAATGCTTCTTTACCAAGGATCGCTGATAGATAATCTTAGAGGTTTAAGAACCACTATTTTTGTGTTTCCTATAACATTTCCTTGAAATCTTGCAAAGGATGGTGCAGGTCTTGTCCCACCTGGGAACTGCTGGTCACCGTGGGTTATTTCCTGTCTTTGTTATTGATGTATTGGTGCTCGTTATTACTTTATCAGTGAAATAAGACTAAGCTTCCACATGAGATGAAAAAGAGTCAAATTCTTTGTCTATAGTTGTGTCCTGTCTATATTTAACCTAGTCAGCATCCTGTACCTTCCACTTTGGAGGTGAACTGAATGGAATATTCTCACAGGGCATTAAATGTATTGGGTAGTGATCATTGCCATGCAAGTAATTATTAACAAACCAATTATTTTCCATTGGTATATTAGATGAACAAATATTGAGGTCAACGGCTGATAAAGCGTTAGTTTAGATGTTATGGTAGGTCATTGAACCATCATTGTATAAGATGACATCGTTTATATTTAGGATATTCTCCACAATTTCTCCATATTTATTTGAAATATGAGCATTGAAGTCACCCATAATTATAAAGGGAGGGAGGAGCTGGTTTATTAAATTTTGTAATCCTACATTACAAAATCCTACTGCTCCCCAGGAAGGTGAATTGAGCAGATGGTAATACTTTTTAAGTATAGCTGTAACTGCTACGACTTATAGTGGTGTTCAATTGAACTACTGAGTGTCATATAGACTTATTAATTATTATTGCAGCACCCCCATGAGCTCTGTCAACAGGAGGCAGGGCTGAATTGTATATTATGTGATTTAAGCCAGGATTATAAGAGGCATTACCAACTTTGGTTTCTTGTAAGCAGATAATGCCAGTGATATGGTCATGCTTTAAGCTCTTCTGCGTGAGATTGGAGACTTAAGCAGTTCCACTGAAGGATGTCGAATGAGAAGGATATTTATTTTATGAGGTTGGAGTTCCTTGTCTTCTCCTGCTCATGATGGGATGAAATTTTATTTGGTTCACTAGGCCTTGTTAATTTTTTACGAGATCCACCTCCAGAGATGTGGTCTGAGGGGGATTGATTGTTTAATTTTGAGTGGTTCTTTGGTTTTGACTGACATGTCCATTTGGAAGCACTAAATTCAAGTGAGCATCTTCCTCTGTACTGGACGGATTGACTCTACTGGTGGACAACAGGTAGAACTTACAGAGTCGAATGAAGTTCTCACATCAGAGCATGATGCAGATAATGCCATTTTTTTCAGAGGCTGTGAGGTTAACAATGGCTTTGATGGATCATCTAGATTCTCATACTTGTTTGCAGTCTCAACTACATGTTTGTTAGGGGAGGTCTGTAGACTACACTTCTGGGTAGGTGAATATTGGAAGCCATCACTAACATGGGTAGTTCTATTTTTCATTCATTGCTTCTTAGGTGATGTCCTAGCGGGTACCCTATCTTCGGTAGTAGATGATGTAGACTCAGAGTGTCGTTCTGTAGCTGCATACACAGGTGGGACATGTCTATTTACTGTGGCTTTGGAAGGTGAAGGTTTAGAAAGAGTTGGATTCTGATTATTTACATTAACTATTTTTTTTACGGTCTCCCTCTTCTCTGTAAGCTTCATTTTTTTATATCACTATGGCAGAAGAACTGTTTTCATTTCTGTTTGTGCCTAATATCTGTCTTTTGGCGCTACCAGTACTTATGTGTTCTAAGTCAGCAGTTTCCATTACTTCATTTTCAAATTTCTTCCTTGGGCACTCTTTCGAAGAGGGGGAATGCTTGCCATCACACAAAAAGCAAAACAATTCTTTATGGCACGTGGTATTTGGTTCATGATCGTCTGAGCATCTGTGGCAGCGTTGGATCTTCAGACAATATTCACTTAAATGGCCATACTCATAGCATCTTCTACATTGTTTTGGAGATGGTTTAAATCTTCTGACTCGCATTCTTACATGGTCCCCAAAGCTAATATAGTCAGGGAGGTACTGTGAGGAGAAGTTTATCAAAATGACATTATTCATTCCTTTAATTTTCTTGACTTGATATACATTTGGTGGACTTTCTGCTTAATATTTCATCCTCTCTTAATTTGAATAAATCTTTAGAGTATATTACTCCATTAGTGAAATTGAATGATTTATGAGGGGATACTGAGGCTATATTTGATTTTAGAGATGGCATAAAAGCCTGTAACAGTCTACTTTGTATTTTATTCTTAGCCTTAATGAGAATGGGAGGAATACCATTTAGGGCAGTATTGAGGGTCTCGGAAGCTTTTAAGAAATTTTCACTGCCTTCTTTATATGTTGCCACAAACCATACTGGGATAGGGAATTTTCTCTCTATTGTAGGCAGTTTTTCCTTAGGAAAATAATCAAAAGGGTCCTCTCTAAGATTACTGGTGTCAAACAGCTTTGTTTGTAGTGGCTTGTCATTGACTTCATAGCCATTCAGTTAGGTGTTGGCACTCTCTGCAGATCTACTGCTATCAAATACAATATAAGCATCCAAAGAAGTCTCATCTTCGGCCATTTTGAGTCTAATTCTTTCAACTTTATTAAACTTTTTTGCCATTCGTTCTATTACCTCAAAATTCATGGTGAATGAGAGATTTCTGCAATAGAATACTCTCAAATTTGAGTTCACCCTGGTGTCTCGGTGATTTTTCCTGGAAAGAGCCAGTAGAAGAATCTTTGTCCAGGCCAGTGTCGTCAACATGATGGGAAGGTTGTTCCTGCATAGGATGAGTTAGAAAATTTCGACCAAGTAGTCCTCCACCCACCATGGAGCCCACCAAGGGAGGGATGGGTTTGGTAGTTTGGTACCATGTGGTGCCTATCCCTAGAGGCTACTACTTGGTTACACACTTAGCCACCAGCACCTAAGGCGTTTCCAGTCTGTCGAGATCACACCCAGTACTGGTGGCCATGTTTGACATAAGACTTTCCCCTCGCTCTGACACGTCTGGTACTTGAATTCTATGGGTTATGAGGAATGTCGTCCAAGCTCACCCTCCATCAGGTTTTAAGACCAGTCATAGCCATGATCACAGTAAGATCCAGGTTCGCCAACAATAGTCATCCTGATAGGAGGAGGGGAAAAGAAAACAGGAGGTATAAAGACAAAAGTGAAGGTGAGAGAATACAGAAGGAAGGAAAGGCTAAGAGTAAGAGAGATAAGGGTTGTAGGATGTTCCGTCAGGACCCATGGCATTCATGCCAGGGTCCCTTATCCCCTCACCCCATGAAGGAATCCTACTCGAGGGAGGGGGCCCTGTGTTGGGGTTCTCTCTCAGTTCCCACCTAAGCCCTAAAAAGATAAATATCTTCATTATAAGCAGGCCAAAGGAATACGCTATTGTTAATTTATTCTCAACAAATAGCATCCACTTGGAATGGTGGGGAATAAAGGGGTGAAATCACAGTTAATGGCGCAGTGGTACATGCTCTGATTCCAAGTATACCTAGTTCCTTATGGGTGATGGAGGTCATTCAGCACCTATCTTCATTTAAGGTTTCTGTAACTGAGTTGATAAAGCACTTGCCTTCTGCTTCAGTGGTCGATGGTGATATTATGTCATTCTTAAGTCTCAATTCCCTAAGGCAACAGAATGGGGCCCCTCCTCTTACATCAAGATGACAAGAATTCGACTACCATACCACTTACAAACAGGAGCTGTGCATGAATATTAATGTTACCGTCATAGTGGTGCCCTAACAACAAAGCATGGTGAATGAGAAGAAAAGCGAAGAAAAATGTAATATTAGTTCTCAATCTGTATCTCCTGAGATTCATTAATACCTCATCCTGCAGGTATACAAGGCCATAAAATTCAACAAAAGGAGAAAGTTAATTTCCTGTAAACTCAAACTAAAACTAATTCCAGATATTCAAGAAGCCCCTTAACCTTGGCAAGCTAATCCCCACTTTGATGAGCACACTGCAATGGGTCTATTCACTTACTTAAGCTGAAAGAGAGATAAATATATGGATAAAGAGAGGGTTCTGGTATAAATTGTGATAAAATTGCCCCTTGTACTCTGACTAAAATTCTCATGATATATAGGTTACTTAACAAATTAGTTTAGTTGTATCTAGCTCCAGTTATACTTAAATGTAAGTTTTTCTTTAGTTTTCCATAAGCTGGCGCCAATAACCTAGGTGTTGTGACGCCAGTTTAACAGCCACAAAGCAATCAATCAATTCCCCATGCTCTGAGGAACAAAAGATCGCAAATGTCCGTTTATGTATATTGTTATGGTATGAAGTGTATGGCAATGCAACTTCTCTTTGTGTAATGGACCGAATAATTTCTAACAGAGATCTAGGGAACAGACAAGGGTACTCCTGTTTTGATGTGCTGCATTCCAGCATCACCAATACTAGGTGCATCAATACTAAAATATTATCTGGGTGAACAACGGAGACTTGGGGAGGGGTGCACGCCATAGTCCAGCATTACTCCTTGTATTACTTGAGTGAAGATATGTTAGTAAGGGTTACTAAAAATGAGTTGAAGTTTGATGTTGCATCAGATTTAGAGTATTCCTAACTCCCAAAAACTGACTGCACAATCTCGATTTTTGACATGTCTCGTCTCGTGAACAGAAAGCTAGTTTCCTAAAGGAAGAAAAAATTACGGATACCTCAAGATTGACACTCTTTAGAATCCTATATTTTCTCATTGTGACATGATTTTAGATTCCTGTCATGCCCACAAAAACTAAATCTATAATTTTCATAGATAGCATCATAAATGATTATCAATAAAATCTCGATTCATGAATGAGTCTAATTTTCTTCTTCAATTTAAGGGAAAATTTTTTAAAATATCCTTAATGAGAAAAGACAGTGGCATGGAGCCATTAGTCAGAGAAGCTGCCCCAAGACCTAATATTACCATTCAGAGAGATTGATGAAAATAGGATCTAGGAATACACATGAAAAACGTGAAATGCAAAGTTTAAGTTTAAATCATAAGGAACTGCGCTATGAATAGTACAAAGTGATAATATACACCAAGTACTAATAGAAATAAGTTAATAAGGTATAAAGCTAAGAATTTATTTGATTACTTTAACAGGTGTAAAGCCACCTTAAGAAAGAAGAGAGGGCAGGACCTCAAGTATCGCATTGCTTGATGCCTTTAAAACTCTAAGAACATAAACATGAGAGTCTTGAAGTCCTGTAAGAATAAATGTCCTTGTTGATGTAGACGGGAGATCTGAAGCCAATAATAGCACAAAGATTCTCATGGTAAACAAAACTCCTGGTATAGGCGTAGAAGAAGCAAAGTAGAAAATTTGCCTTATGATGAAGAAAAACCGAAGCAGATCAGCCAGACTGCTCGTCATTCCTGGGAAGCGCCAACTCATTTTAGTAAAGGAACCACATAGGTGGTGACTGTTGTACGGAGGTGTATACAGCAGTTCTCTTCACAAAATGTTTTTTTTTTTTATGTCTAGGGATGATCTTTAGCTTGGGTATGCGATTCTGATATGGGGAGATTTTTTCCAAGATGGCTGCTAAGATGGCCGCCGCACCGAAATCGGTTGTGTCCGAAAATCTTTCAGTATCTCGTAAATGAGGACTTCCAGAAAAAAATTACAAGAGTTCAAAATTGTTCAAAAAGCATTTGTACACGTTTTTATGGCATTTACACATCCATTTATTCATGACAATATTTTAATATGGTATAGTTTATGCCAGAACAACTTTTTATTTTTTTTTTTGTCCGTTTAGTAGTAAAAATTTGTCTGAAACTCGAAAGTGAGTGTTTCTAGAATAAAAAAAAATTACAAGAGTTCAAAATTGTTTCAGGTCCACAAACAAGCTTGTTTATGACAATCTTTTATAAAAAAAAAAAAAAAAGTTCTTTATTGCAGAATATGTTGAACAGAAAAAACGAGAATTATCTAAATTTAACATAATGCATTTCGATAGAACAAAGAAATATGAGACTTACTAATGTTAACATAAATAAATTGATATTCCATACTAGTAAGAAACTGAAAAAGATAACAGCTTATGAAAAATATATGAAAAGTATGTATTGCAAGATTACATTGCATGTAATGCTCTTTAATGACGTTTGATGTACAAGTAAAATATATAAGATGTGCACTTAAGGCTCACAAAAAGTTAATATCAGGTAGCTGTTGTAGAATGATTTGAGGATTTCAGCCTTTCTCTTTTTCTATATAACCAAAACGATTTGGGTTTTCAAAGCATTCTTTGTCATTTAATATTCTGTACCTTCTATTGGCTTGAAAATAAGCTCTTTTGGTGCGTAGCTTGAGAGAAGGGGATTGGTGGAAGCTTTGTAAAATCCAAATTTTTCATGTAATGGTATCTAAAGGCAAGGAGCCCATCCATTTTCTTGAATTATTTTGCCAAGACTCTTGTTAGGTACTCTTCAGCATTTTGTATTGTCATATATGACAATTCCGCTCTTCCAAAGCCTCTGATAAAGTAGCGTAGTCTTTAGCCCTCCCAAAAGCTGCATGCTTCGTTCTGACTTTACTCGCAGTGTCACAACCACTAAGTAAATGAATAGCAGGAAAGGTTTCAATAATTTACTTTTCTACTATTTCACATATGTCGTGCACTGGAATGTATTTTGTTGTTTGTCCTTTTCTAGAAAGGCCCAAAGTTTTTTTTAAGCCGTTTCCTTTGAAAACTGAGATAATAGTGGCTAGCAAACATCTGTGTCCGATGATGCTATTGGCAGATTTTCCACATGAATGAGCAGTCTTCCATCTTCTTCCTCAAGGGCAGAACTTAACTGAGACACTTTAGCTACTTGGCCATTCTGTAATTGATTGATTTTTCCTCAACCACACCACTCAAATACATGTGCATTCTGTTTTTATGCTGTATAGTGTAGGCTTTGGAGAATTTCTAAGGCTGATCTTTATTACAAATTGATGCCCAAAAAGCATCCGTGTCCTTAGGCAAGGCTGTCTTACTGCTTGCAATAGTCATATCAATGGAATCTACTTCATACGCCTGAGCCTTTCTTCATCTTTAATTCTGTTCTCATAACACATGTCAGTTCTGTCTGGATTCCTTGACAATGACAGAATTCTATCTAAAACAATTTCTGCAAATCCTCAAAAGTTTTAACAGATTTTGTAGCAGCTCCAGCAATCGTTGGGGCATAGAGCATAAAATCAAAGACTAAGCAAGTGGTATATGGAGGACTCTGGATGGGTTGATCTTGCATATTTGTCAAAATATTTTTCTAGCTCATGGACCAGTTCAGATTTGTTGGTTTCCAGCACTGTGCCATATTTTGTTAAAAAGAAACATGTACTTGTTAGATCATATGATAAGAGTGTATCAATAAAATAATTACGATCTCCAGCTATTTCAATGAGATGTTTCTTTTGCTACATTACTACATTTTCCAGTCAACGGAAGGAGTTGTTCTTACTTCTGTATAAAAGCTTGGTCTCGGAATTCATTGTATTGTTTTCGTCCCTCAGTGATGCATTCCAGTTTAAAATTTGTTTCTTCCTTTGGTAAGTGCTTTCTTGTTGTAGAGTTGATAACATGCTCTACTGAAGAGAAAGGGTTATGCCTGTTTATAATGAAATTAATAGCTTTCATGATGCACTAGTTATCTTTTTGGGTCCAGTGACCGAAAATGCATGATGTACTAGGTCATACTCATCATTTACAATAACTACAAATTCTACTCATTATCTTCAATAATTCTACAAATTCTTCTGTGAAGCATGTTCTTGAATGTGTATTATGCTTAATTACATCATGAAGGGCCACAGCTTCTTTCCTTCTGGTCATTCCAATTATGCTTCCTTGTCCTTTTGCCTGGTTGTTATAGTACATTTCTAAACCTTGATCCATGTGCACACTGCTTATATTCTTCTCTGCATGTTGAACTACAAAACCCCCTCGAACAAAAGAATTAAAGACAGGATGTTTTCCTCAAGTTTCAAGCAATCTTCATGGTAAACAGATTCCCATCTTGCATAATTTACCTTTCCATAGTAAAAGAATAATGGCAGTGTTCTCTGAAAAGCAGATATATGAAGCTTTGTTTCCCTTCCAGTCGGCTCTTATATCTCATAGTATTGGGACGAGTTGATATAAAAAAAAAAGTATTACAATAACAACAGACTTTTGACTTCTCTGCCCCTGTCCTCAGAAACATCATAAAGTTTGTAGGAAAATCTTGTAAAAGATGGTGTAGTACATCTTTTACTTTTGTCTTGCACTGTAAGAGTCCTTTTCTACAGATAAATAATCAAGCTCCTTGAGCTGCGTAAAAAGTAACTGATATTTTTCATATTCAGTGTTGACAAAAAAAACTCATAAAACTGTATTCGGTGCACAACTTCTGCAATTATAGCCATACCTCGAACTCCTCTTGAATAGTGATTACCTTTTAGTACATTCTCGACCACTTTTGGGCCGAATACTTCAGTTTCTATCAGTGCTTCTGTAGTGCCTCTGTCCTCCAGGTATTGTCCTACGATTATTTGCGTGGCGTGAAAGGAGCCTAAACCAAGAAAAATATTTTCAAATTGAGAGGGGAAACAACAACAAGTCAAATAGTAAATAGTATTAGAAATGACAAAACATAGTGTACAAATTTATTTTTAGCAATTTTGAATTCGTGTAATTTTTCTTTTAAGAAGCACTCGTTTGTGAGATAGACAAATTTTCCTTCAAAGACAGGAAAAATTATTTTTGGCATACTTTTTACTAACACTACAACAAATAATATAAGTAAATGAATTTATAAATGCAAAACCACAGTATGAAAATGTAGTTTACACAACTTTCAGCTCCCGTCATTTTTTCAGGAAGTTCTAATTTACGAGATAGAGACAAATTTTCGAGCACAACCGATTTCGGTCCGGCGGCCATCTTGGAAAAAATCTCCCCATATCAGAATTGCGTACCCGAGTTAAAAATCATTTCTAGACACCAAAGAAACATTTTGTGAAAACTGCTGTATACACCTCCGTGCAATAGACTATTTCAAAGTTTAACTATTTCAAAGGAACTACTTTTGCGACGTTTCATTTCACCTCTCCTACTTCAGCAGAATAACCCAAATTCACGTTCACTTTCATGTACTTGATTACCCATATCATTTCCTCATAAACACCTCGTAACTAAGTACATCTTAGTACTTAACCGGCATTTTATCAATTACCTACCATTGCATTATTTCCAGAGGTAATGCATAAAATACATCAACACGAAATAAAAAAATAAACTGCTGAATAATTCAAGTTATCATAAAAGAAGTCGTAACAATAATAAAAATATCGACACATATGAGATTGAAACGACCGCGGATTATAATGTCAGATTTCCAAACAGGGTTAACAACCAATCAGAATATGAAAACATCATTAAAAAACTGAACTTCTAAAAATACAGAGTACTTGGAACCCTCTCGATTACAGGAAACCGTGTGATGTTTCAAATATCAGAGTTACTTCTTATATTTTGAAGAGTTGCAGTGCTTACTCTTTAGGTGCAGTAATATGAATATTTCTGTCAATTGACTAAAATAATATTGTAAATGTATTACACTTTTCAGGTTATTCAGGCAATTATTTTTTTCTAATTATACTCAGTTTATAGCAACAAACCTAAGTTTGGGTAATTTCACATTTTTTTCTAACAAAGTTAACTTCAGATAATCTATTAACACTATAACGTTCCTGGAACTTAGCTTAATAAGTAAAACTCTAAGGCACCAGTGCTATGATTTTATAGGCTCGAGTAAAACACCAGAATCTTTGCGGAGTAGCATAAATTTTAGTTCAGGGTAATATTAATCAATAATTTTATTGTTCTGCAAAAATTTACCCATACGATACGTAAATATCTGGCATTACTCATTACAAAATTTCACGTTCAATTAAAAAAACGCTGAACTACAGAGAGATAAAAATCATCGCAACCACTTCAATGTAAAGTTCTATGCTTTTGCATTGGCAACAAATACAAGAACAGCTGTGAAGGCAACAATTACATTCTACATATACAGTTTTCTTCAAGTAACCGTAGAAAGAATAGAAAAATTAATCCCAATAACATCAAATAATGTCTAAAATTCTTCTTCAAAAGAGAATGAAAGAAACAGGCACTATTGCAGGTTACGGCTCCATCTGCAGAGAAAATTATGTGGGAAAATTGATACATATCTCATCAAAGGGACCATTAATGTCCCCTCGAAGCAAATAGTACATTGTTCGTACCATCACTTAGAAGAAACCTCTTTTTCCTTCGTCAGAGTCTTAAGTATCAAAGAACAGAAGGGGGTAGGGGGACTGTGCCCTCCATTACCATATATCACAGATACCAACTCGTCTTCCAAACTTTTTGTGGAAAAAAAATCAATTTCCTCTCTTATTTTATACCGCTAGAACTTTCAAGCGTTTTTTCTCCCCCTCTCCTCCTCCCCTCCTCTCTCTCTCTCTCTCTGTCTCTCTTTTGTTGATTGGCTGGCAGACCGGGTGTTTGAAAAAGAAGTTAATTTTTACCATAACAAAAAGACAAATAAAATTATCAGATTCCATAAGGACTACTACACCTTTATGCACCGACCGCTTTTACCCTCTCAAATCCAAACTCCTTATCTCTGTCTTTTACCGCTTTCATCTCTGGGATCTCTCCCCCTCCCCTCCCCCCTTTTCTCTCTCTCTTCCTCTCTCAAGAAGACCCTCACTACCCGTCCCTCCCTCCATCCTCCACCTTTCCTCTTGTCTTCGCCCTCACCTACTCTAAACAAAGGAGCAATTAAGCGTTACCTCTCCTCCCTCTATGTTAAGAAAGTAACAGCAAAAGTCTGAGGAAGTTATTTTAACGATTTCGAGGACTATATCGAGCTCTCTCTCTCTCTCTCTCTCTCTCTCTCTCTCTCTCTCTGAGAGGGTGAAGTTTTGCGAAAACTACATAACCAGCGGGGAGATTTCTTCTTTCTCTATATTTTAAACAAACACACACACACACACACACACACACACACACATATATATATATATATATATTATATATTATAATATATATATATATACTATATATATATATATATACCGGTGTACATACTTTATTCTCATTATTATTCAAAAGATGAACCCTATTCATATGGAACAAGCCCACAGGGGCCACCCACTAGAAATTCAAGCTTACAAAGAATATAGCGTTCATTACGCAGATATGAGAGGAGGTAAAGGGAAATACAGGAAGAAGAATATAATTTATGGACAAATGGAAACCTTCATCATCAAAAGAACGGCGTAAGAGCATCACAATTAAATATGAAGGAAACTTAAAACTGGATGAGCATATAAATACGGCGGCCCAACTTCCAACAGCTTGCATACAAGACTCAAACACCTTCGACAGGCAAACCACATTTTTAAATTCACATGTAGCCCAGAACCATAAGATGGTTTCATTTTTATTATGTTCTTGCTGGCTATCCCGGCATAATTTTTTTTATTTTTCATTTTTAATTATTCTTATTTTCTTTATTTTTATTTTATTTATCTTATTTATTTATTTATTTATTTTGTACGAGGTGGGGATTCCTCTGATCTGCCGCCCGCCATGCCTTATACACAATTCCCACAAATACTACTTTCACGAAAGAGAGAGAGAGAGAGAGAGAGAGAGAGAGAGAGAGAGAGAGAGAGAGAGAGAGAGAGATCAACAATTTTTTGCAACTAACAGTTTATACATTGGAAATGACATTGTATTACTGTCTATAAAACTCGCATTCCACATCATCTCTCGTATATGCCATAAGCGTTGTTGAAACAAAGATGTAAAAATCCTACATATATAAATTACAAGCAAGGAAGACTCACAATAACGACGATCGCGTTACATTGCAGTTGAAGTGGTTTACACTGATTCCCAGAATTACATACCTAATAGGTATTCAACTGCATTTTCCCATAGCCAGAATACAGAGATCCACGAGGCTAAAAATGAATACTACTATGAACGGTGAGAGAAAGAAAGCCAATTCTTATAATTATTCATAAGTCAATATTTCAGATAATGATATGATGAGAGATTGAAGATTCGCAAAGCAGGGGAAGCAATAAAGGTAGCAGGCTGTGTGTACAAGATTAGGAGGATACTGACAGGGCCTACAGAAGCGAGGCTTGGAATGTATGAAGCAAATCTTAAACAAACTCTCCCTCTAAAGAGGTGAAGAGTGGATGTTCATGGAAAATGAAAGAAGGATATTGGAAGCTACAGAGGTGAATGGCTTACATAGTTTTTGTGGTGAAAGAACCCTTGAATCAGTCAGAAATGTGAAGACGTGTGCGTGGTGAAAGTGTTAACGTAGGGGAAATAATATACCATGGTGTTTTAACATGGTTTAGTAATTGGTAGGTGAAAAGTCTACAAGAGGTCGGTGGTGTGAGGAAGGCAGGAATACCTAGACATGGATGGATATATAGGTTGCATCAGGTCTTGAAAAGGAGCAGCCTCAACATCCCAGAAGTGACTGAACGTAAGATAAAGGTGAATGGCGCAATGTGGGTGAGGTGGTTTAACTCGTTGCTGGTGAGCCAACTGCATAACATTATATATAGTATATATATATATATATATATATATAATATATATATATATATATATATATATATATACACACACAAAAGAAACAAACTGGGTATCTATGAGAGTCGCAGTGACAACGAAGATCGAAAACAGTGGAACGGGCGGCCTGTCGCCCTTTTCTAGTCGAGGCCTGAAGATTGAAAAAAAGATAAGGAATAGGTTTGGGCTTGATCACGACGAAAGCAATATATTCCATTTCTTTCACCTATAACGCAACATGATGTTTACCGAGTGAACATATCCGTGAAGGGACTAGAAAACCTGGGCACCGCTCGCTCTCATCCTTTTTAAGACCTTGCGTACATTGGTCCTAAAAGTCGGCATCCACGTACCCAGTTTCCTTTCCTGAATTATGAAATAACCTAGATTTCACTTTCAATAATCCTTTAACACGAACCCTAAGATTTGGGCATGGGTCCACAGACTAATAACACTTAAACAAATTTTTTCTTCACACCAAAGTGGGGATGGTTGTAATGAACCTCTTTTGAGTATTAATGTTAACGCTGCAACATTGAGAACAAAAATTACGTTTTCCTCAAGTAAAATTTTTTTCATTAACTACCTCTAGGAGATAATAGCTGTGTCATGACTATTCTTTTTCTTACATCAACGATTTCTTCTTTATGTTGTTGTAAGTGAATTGTTTAAAAGTATCTTCCTATTCATCTGAAGTCAATGACCTAATTCCTCCTAGTTGTCCACTGGATTTACAACTTTCTTTTATGTAGCTCCATCTTGTCAAGAAGCTACAGAATTAGAAACAGACAGAACCTGTGACAGGAAAGAAAGATAATTGCTCTAGTTCAGTGCTACAAAGTAAACCACCATACTAATATTGTTTAGTTTCTAAATATCTTCAATTTAAAAGCTAAAGAAATGGACTAGTCATTCTAGATACATGTCCAAGTCTACATTGATGCACCTGAACGTTTGTTTACATTAGCCCTGTTGTTCTCTAACGAGTAGTTTCGCCAGCAGCTGAGTTACCCCATGGATCATACAAAAATTTTTTGGGTTATGGTGCCATAATTTGGTGTCACTTAATTTTTAATGGTACGGTACCTCCGAACTAGGACACAACATGATAGCTGAGAAGGAGAACCAGTTCCAGGTGTAAACTTTTAGGATTCCTTTCGGGCAGATATTCTACCTCCAGTAAAAAAAGAAAAAAAATTACACGACAACAATTTTGAGTACTATATTTTCACTTGAAACATATTAGTTTCAAACACTTCAAGCTATATTCAGAAAACAATACTTATTACATGGCCAAAATGGCAAAAATTTACCTAACAACTCAAGTACTAGGCCTCGTAAACTGGGTTCAGTTTTCGCCAAAATGTCCATCACAAGTTTAAATGTTTTTTGAACTACCCCTCACACTCACATATAGTGAATGATAAAACCTGAGGGACTCATCATCTAATATATATATATATATATATATATATATATATATATATATATATATATATAAAATAATATATATATATATACTACTACATATATATATATATATACATACATGTATATATATATTCATACATATATATATATATATTATATATATATATATATATAATATATATTATATATACATATATATATATATATATATATATATATATATGATATATATTATATAATATATATATATATATATATATATATATATTATATATATAATGTTACCCTTTTTCAGTTATATTAATAACTTGATAATTATTGCAGCAATTAGTTTTATAGTCGGTTTAATGCCTATCATACACATTTTAATACACAAAATGACGTTGATTTCTTACTTTTCTTAATGAATGTTGATTTCTTACTTTTCCTATTTGCGACAAATTAAGCAATTTCTGCAGTAATCTTTCGAATAAATATTCTTTCAACGGGAGGCCATGAAAGAACTTCGAACCAAACAGTAGTAATGGAGTTACCTGCCACGCTGCCCACCTTGCCTAGTTCCAACATTTGGTCTTATTTGACATGGTTTGTACCTGCCTCTAATCTTTTTAGTACTGTCTAGTTGTTTAGGTTCCAGCTCCTTCTATGACATCAGTTGCCCGCTTAGAAACATCCTTATCTCTCGTGCAAGATGTTCTGGAATCGATCACAGAGTGAGGTCGAAATTTGTTTTTATGATTTGTATGTTACTGGGTGTTGATTTCCAACCTTCACAATGTTGGTACTGTGCTCATTTTAATGTGTGATTTATTTGCCATTTTGTTCAACTGAATTTCTATCCTTTCACTGTATTCTTTGAGAAATAAATCAAAGCATTCTTTATGAAACGACCATAATTACGAGAATGCCAAAGACATCACGATGTATCATCTAACACGTTTACACCAGTATTCTCACACCTGCTGATACCAATTCCCTTTGTTATGACAAAGGGAAAATAAAGTCTACCAGAAGGGGTCGGCCCTCTCCGTTGCATGGGGCCAAATGTATTTCCTATTTAGCAGTGCACAGCATTCTAAACGATCATACAAAAAACAAAAAACAAAAAAAAGGGTAATTCCATCATCAAATCTCACCTGTAAATATGTGAACGTAACTAAAATTGACCGAGAGCAAGTGCTTGGAAAGTTCTGAACAAAATTCTAAATGGAAATATAAAGTTCTTAATGGATGATCTCATACAGTACACCAGCACTTAAACATGATACTCAAGTGGAACTGACGATCAGAGAAAACATAATGAGTCAGGGTATTTGTTAAATATACAGACTACAAGATAGGCTTTTAAAAGAAAATTTTTTTTACCGGATTTCTTTAAATTTATAATAGTGCTGCTTACAGGATATCATATTGCAGTAACCCACGGCAAAGGGTACAAATTTGGTGTATGCAAACTTAGTGGTCCAATCTAGGTCAGGCAACATATTGTGAATGTTGATTTCTATCAATTCTGAACAGTTGTTATAGCCCAAACTGGGAGAAACTGACAAAGCCCTTTGACTTCCAAAAAGGGGAGCAAGTGAAGTAAGTAATTCACTATCATAATGAATAGAAAGTGGTGAGGGGAAATCCCTTAGCAAATAGGATTGTTGGACAAGTGAAACAAGCTCATCCTCATTTGGCCAGATCTTTTCCCAGTGAGAAACCCATAAAAAAAGCTTTGATGCAAAGGAAAATTCTCCTTATTTACTATGCAGATACTCAAGCTTATGTTCCTTTTGCTCAAACAGGTGACAGGAACCGGTCAGTCAGTTTTTAGGATGCTAGACACAAGAATCACTTGTGGAAAATGGCAAGCCCTTCAGCTCAAGAGACAAAATGCATGTAGCTGAAGTAAGTTCAATATTCTTGTGCATGACGAAGCAGATATCACGGAGGATAGAATTGGTAATTTACCTTCAGTACAGATGTCCATGCAACTTGCACCTTCTTGGCAGCAATTAGCAAACGATCAGCTGGAGATGTCTTGGGAATCTCTGTGTGAAGTATGGGGTCACAGATAGTGCCTCTCAGTGACAAGGTTCATAGTGTTATTATGGTGATAATGATAATATTGAGACATGACAATCATTTTGGAAACCTGGAACTAATGAGAGATGTACGTATGTGATTATCCAATAATTTCAGTGGATCCAAAAAGCAAAATGGAGATAAATGTTTCTAGCATTCGAGAATTTTGTCTTCAAATAATGCTATTCTTTCTCCTGGCTATTGCTTGTATAGCATAACATTGTTTGGACAAGTAATTCCAGTAAATCAATACCAATTAGGAGTAAAAAGTGCATATTTACTGAATACTACGTACGTACGCTTTTCTGATTTATGAATGAAAAATGGCATATCCAACAACAATTTTAAAGTTCTAAGTTGAATTTCTACAAAGGCTATGATAGTGTACAACAGTCCAGAGTAATCCTACCTATGACAATTGATTGACGGAATTTTCCATGAAGAGAGGTGCCAGTCATGGACTATACTAATGATCTAAAGAACCTCATATGAATAATTAGTACCAATGCATGACATCTCCTTCCAATATACTATTTGGAAGAGTACTTTACTCTTTTAAGCCCAAGTAACCTCAAAATGAAAAATGTAACTGGCAATAAATATAAAACTATGACACTGTCGGTACGATCGTGAGTCCAAACACTAATACGACAATTTATACGGAATTAGTCGTGAAATAAATTTTGAAAAGCCACTAATAACGATATTCATTTTACCTAATATTAAAGTGTTACGTAGAACATAAGTAAAAAAATCAGTTGCGTTGTTTCTAAACTAATTCCTGAAGTCATTCAATCTGAAGGATTTTAAGAATTCTGTAAAAAAAAAAAAAAAAAAAAAATCTCAGATACAAGGACAAGACAATTAAAGGATTATAGGTGACAGCTATTCAGAACTTTGGTAAACAAAACCTTATTCACAATACATATTCACAATACATGTCAGACATACATTACAACGAAGATAACTCTAAGGCAACTCATTTTTATTTAAGTCTGTAATTATATCTTTGAGGTCATTCTTAAACATGTTACAAATACAAGGGTCTAAATGAAAAAGGCCACGACTAACATTGAAATTACAATGAAAAGTAAGTTGTATTAAAGCAGATTCTAAAAGATTTCGTGATAAGACATCTCTTGACCTTGCAATTACTGAACTACCAACCCAATTTATTCGGTGGTTTTTTTCACTTAAATGAATGAATATTGCATTAGATGTTTGCCCAGTTTTTTACAGAATATTTATGCTAGCTTAGCCATTTTTATTAACATTCCTTTTAGTGTGTTATTATAGGAAAAAACAAGGTTGACATCAGAAGCTTTTAACAATTATTTAATGGTTTCAAATCCGTTAAAATAAGGCAAACTGAGAATGTTCTTAGAATTTTCTTTCTGCGTGTTATTTACACTATAAAACTTTTTGTGGGCTTTATTATAACAAATATCTAATATATGTGAAGGATAGCATAAATCTTTCCCTATTTTTCTTATGTATTCAATTTCTTGATTCAAATATTGTGGACTGACAATGCGCAATGCTCATAAAAACATAGAAGAAAAAATTTATATTTTTATGTTATGATGGTGGCCTGAGAAGAAATGAACATAAGTTAAGTTGTTGGTCGGTTTCCTATAAATACTGAATTTACATTGAAATGGTTCTTTATGTATCAAACATCTAAGAAAGGGAGGCAATTGTCTTTTTCTAATTCTAGAGTAAACTTAATCGATGGCACCTGGTTATTTAATTTAGAAAGTAAATCATTAACATCAATACCGACAGGCAGAACAACTAAAATATCATCAACATAACGATACCACTTTACAGGAATATAAATGATATACAGCTGAAGGCCAATATTACTGAATTGAGGTATTTACATAAAACTCTGGCCTTTAGTTTACATGTAAATTATGTGTAGGTCCAGAAATGAATGGAAGGTGGTTGATTGCAGGCCACCGGAAACACGTGACTAGGAAATGAGTCAGAGCTATGATTTGCACAAAGCGGGTTATTTAAATGCAAGTCATTTCCAAGGGTTCCCAATAGTTCTCTCATAATGAGGCACGATATTTGTCTGCAAAGAGATTGCATTCTAGCATCAGTACTAAAGCAATGGACACATGGGAAAACGTTATACATTACTTGCTCTTAGCCTTGCATATTAAAGCTCATACAAGGGGACATAAAATTACTGGGAGCTTATAAAGAAAGGAATACTACGTTGCTTGGTTAACTAGGGGAGAAGTTTAATATCATTACTAGCATCACAAGGGGAATTAGTCACCGTACTGAACTAAAATTGGGGAGTGAGAAGCTGAACCAAGGAGGAAAGTCGCCTTGGAAGAATGAAACGAAATACGAACAAGAGGCAAAAACGATTCATTAATTGATTCATTGTGTATATTAAAACTGGCGTCACAACATCTAGGTTATCATCACCGAAATAAATTTTGTTGAGGAGGCCCGCCTCCCACATAAAGATACATAACTGCTTTATATTACAATCCTTTCCAAGAACTGTAGCTAGAATAAAATTACCTTCTCTGTCACGCCCCCAAGACAGGAACCTATGTCTCAAATTCCCAAGTCTGGGACATTCAACCAGCAAATGTCTCATAGTCAAGGCTACAGCACAATCATCGCAAAACGGAGGATTTTATGGGGACAGCAAAAACCCCTGAGTGAGTCTTGTGTGTCCAATCCTCAATCTGCACAACATCGTTTCCTGTCTTCTTGGCATATGGTGATATAACCAAGGAAACACAGATGACGTGATACTGCGCATTTTTTGATTAGTTAAAATATCCTCCCATTGGGACTGCCAACATTTTTTTATTCTCTGACCTATGGAACTAGAGAATATAAATCCAGATATGGCAAAAGCATCTTGAGGGTTCTTGGGAGCTGACTGCCAACTTTGCAAGTTGGTCAGCTTTCTCATTTCCAACCACCCCAACATGGGAAGGCACCTAACAGAACTTTACTTCTTTGACTCTTCCTTTCAGTAAAAGTAGCCATTCCAATACATCTAAAATCAGAGTTAAAAAGTTAAAAATGATTCCAGTGAACGAAGAACACTTCTTGAGTAACAATACATCATAAATTTATTTTCATTCTGAAGTAAAATTTCCTTTAAAGCCTTTAAAATTGCATATTATTCTGCTGTAAAAATAGATGCAGCAGATGATAAACTCCAGCTTCTTTCTATATCAGGGAAGGCTACTCCAAACCCGACGCCAGCATCTGACTTTGAGCCATCCGTGAAATATTGACCTTACATCTGGAAAGTTCCAGGGTGGACTAACTGAATATTTTGCTGGTAAAATCTCGATCCTTGGCATGTTAAAAAATTCACTGACAATAAAATTTACTCTAAAAGTGAATGAATGAGGTTGCTTGGGGGGATTTTCATAAAACTGCCAATGTTTTTCCTTTCTCATACAAATGCTGGTTAAAGACTTAGGTAGCCTCTGAAATCTATACCAGCTCTGAACCAGCAGACGCTTGTAATGAAGATCTAGCAACACCTCACCAGCATCTACAAGCATTCTCTCAGTGGGTGATGATTTAAATGCTCCTGTACACAACTGTGCTCCTCCATGATGAATTGAGTTAAGCATTTCAAAGCTATTTGGCTTTGCAAAAGTGTACACTTCACACCCATACGTTAATTTTGAAAACACCAAGGCTTTATATAATCTCAACATCTGAGTTCGGTCTGCACCCCATGAAGTGTGAGACAGGACTTTCAGGAAATTCATTGCTTTTAAGCATTTTGCCTTAATATATTTTAGATGTGGAATCCAGGTCAGATTGCTATAAAAAATCAACCCAAGAAACCTTGTTTCACCAACACATGGAATTCTCTCCCTATGTACTATGTATAAATCTGGATCAGGATGGAAACCTCTTATACGGCAAAAGTACATGGTTACTATTTTAATGGCAGAAAATCTAAAACCATTCATCTCAGCCCACTTTACTATATTATCAATGCAGAGCTGAAGGCGGTGTTCAGCCACTGCCATCCTTGTTGCTGCAAAGGAATTCAAAAGGTCATCAAAAAAAGGGTATATGTTATATCTGGGGGAATTATTTTGGAAATCTCATTGATTGCCAGGGCGAACAAGGTTACACTTAAAACACTTCCTTGTGGTGCTCCTTCTTCTTGATTGAATACATCTAACATTGTTGCTCCAACCTGAACCTGAAATAACCTATTTAAAAAAAAAAACGCCTTAATAAAGAAGGGCAAATTGCCGCTAAGGTTACATTTATAAAGGACCCTCAAAATGCCATATCTCCATGTTGTATCATAAGTCTTCTCTAGATCAAAGAAAACAGTGATGTGATTCTGCTTATCAGCAAAAGCTTTACATACTGAAGATTCCATTCAAACCAATACATCAATTGTGGAGTGCATACTTTGAAAACCACACTGAGAAGACGACAGATATTTACCCTGTTCCAAGTACCACATCAAGCGTGTATTCACCACTTTTTCCATGATCTTGCACAAACATGATGTCAATGCAATAGGATGATAATTTTCTGTTGAATGGACCTTTTCCTGGTTTCACAAATGGCAATAATTTTAACATCTCCCAAATCTTTGGGAAGATATGTTCTCCGTAGATTCTGTTAATAAGGCTTAATATGAAAAGTTTGGTATTTTCAGGGTTATGGTTCATCACTGAATATGATAAATCATCCACTTCCGGAGCTGATTCATTACATTTATTCAAGGCTGATACAAATTCTCTCATAGTAAAAGGAACATTGTATTGCTCATGTATTAATGTGTTAAAATCAATTTCGACCTGTTCCATTAGCCGCCTTTGACCTGAATGGGGTCTATCATCATTTTTCTTTGTAACATTAGCAAAATGATTAGCAAACTCTTTTGCCACTAACCTGGGGTCTGTTACCTCACAACCATTGATCTTGATAACTGGAGGTTGACAAGGAGTAAACTTGCGTGCTAAATTATTACCAATCATGGTCCCCTGCAGAGCTATACAAACAGGAGACAGTTCTGATATGAGAAGCCTTAACTCTTCCCATTTCTCTCTTAATCCCTAACAGTTCCACTGAAGAAAATTAATGAATTCTACTTTCCTTTAGATGCTGTTAAATTGGAGCCTTTTTAAAGAGCTTTCAGTTTACTGACCAATTGTTTATGGCTGCCTTCCTTTTTAGAGGGTTATCAGTCTCAGGAACACCAGACAAAGCTGGTGCTGCCTAGGGAGGGGTGTGAGGATCGGACTTTGGTGCATCCTCCAAAGCATCAGAAGCACCATCTACAGCTGGTACAGGCTCTAGAGAGGCGGGAGTGCCAAGTACACCCGGCACAGCCTCCAGAGAGGCAGGAGTACCAGAAATCACTGGCTCTGCTTCCAGAGAGGTGGGAGTGCCAGAATCCACTGGCACCGCCTCTGAAGAGGCAGGAGCGCCAGAAATCAATGGTGCAGCCTCCAAAGAGGCATGAGCAACAGCAATCACTGGCACCGCCTCCAAAGAGGCATGAGCACAGGATGTCACTGGTTTTCTATTTACACTATCTCTGGTAACATTTACATTTCTTCTTCGGTTGGCAGCAACACTGGAAAAGGATATTCCTGGTCTAACTTACAGATTCAATACTCTCCCTTTTGCCTCTCTAAACATGGTACGTTCGGTTACCCTTAATGTTTTAATTTCTTTTTCCATGATGTATACATCACAATTAAGTGAAGATGATGGATGACTGTCTCCACAATGTATACATCTGGCTTGTTTATTACATATGCCATGCTCTGGCTCACTGCATTTTACACAAGTAGCAGGCTTGCCTTGTAGTTTCTGTCTACAAGACACTAACATATGTCCAAATTCTTGACAATTAAAACATCTCCTCAGTCTAGGGATATATTGTTTAACCTTGAAATGTAACCAGGCTGCTTTTACTATATTAGGCAATCGAGTAGAGTTGAAAGTAATAATTAAATTGGGAAGTGGGACAAAGACTCCATTTACCTTTTTCATTCTTTCATTCTTATTACACCTTGACCTTCTAATTCTTCTATAAGCTTTTATTCACAGTACGTCATAAGTTGGGGTGCATACTCCATTTCCTTGGAGTAATTCAAGAGCCCCCCTCACCCAGATAAGGTGGTCCCAATTTGAGGGGAAAACGATTCACTGATTGCACTAGAAATTACTCTCACAGTACCTGGAAAATCTTGGTCTTGTTGTCTTCTCATCTGCTGATCGATCCTGTGCACTATGGATGGTAAAAGAACATGTGTGGGATCCCCAGGGGAGCTGGGGGCCATAAGAGGGGAAGTGGTGTTCTGCAGATGAGAGGTATCTGGCTTGTGAGACCTCTCTGGAATTTCTGAAAGCGACCTGTTGTGGCCTCGTCCTTTTAAAATCTCGGCATCAATGTGCTCCTCCCCCAACCAGGACATCTGGGGAGATTAATTCTAAGCAGCCAATGGGAGTAGAAATGATTTAGGGAGAACGGAGGCTTTCAGTTCAGAGGGGAAACTTGAGAATATGTGAAATTGTTTATAAAGTGGTGTTACTTTTCCTTGGTTCTGGCTTAAAATCCTGAATAATATATATATATATATATATATATATATATATATATATATATATATATATATATATACATATATATATACATATATATATACATATATATATATATATATATATATATATATATTATTGTAATGGACGGCACTCGGTCCTGGAGGTTCTTAAAAGCAAAAAGGATGTGGAACTGGAATGACTGACAGCAATTGGGACAAACAAAGGAGGAAGGAGGAGAACACACTAGAAAAATGGCCTTAATACGTATTAATTGATTCATTTACAAATTTACAAGTGAGTCTGGGTTTGGTAATTATATATATATATATATCTATATATATATATATATATATATTATATATATAATATATATATAGATATATATTAGTATACTATATATATATATATATCATATATATATATATATCATTATATATAAACATATATATAAACTAAATATAAAAATATATATATATATATATATATATATATATATATACTTTATATATATTATATATATCATATATATATATATATATATATATATATATATATATATATATATTTATACTACTCTCTATATATATATATCTTTATATATATATATATATATTATATATATATATATATATATATATACACATATATATTCTTCATCGCTGGTGGGCTAATCCTCGATGAAATAGGTACGGGGATACGGAAGGACATGGCACATTACATGATTCTTTATTGTTAGCGACGTTTCGAGACAAAGTCCCATCTTCAGGCTAAAGGCAAGAAATAAATATTACATCATTA